>NC_056727.1:814295818-814483318 GCF_019279795.1 Protopterus annectens
GGTGGTAATCCATTAAGTACGGAAGAAGTAATTAGAGATTTGGGGACCAACGTAGATAGTAATCTCTCCTTTGATAATCACATTGCCAAAGTGGTTAGAAAGACCTTCTATATAGCCCACCTTATCACGAAAGGGTTCGCATCTAGATCAAGAGAGGTCATTGTGCCCTCTACTTGTCACTCATCAGGCCCATAATTGAATACAATGCCCTTTTGGGATGTACCTTACCCGACACCTGCAGCAACTGGAGAGACCCCAAAAGTACCTCACCAAGAGGATCATGGGCTACAAACAGATGTCCTCTGCAGCTCGACTAAAGTAACTCCAGCTCTACTCAGTTGCTTATCGCCTACTCAGAGGCGATCTATGCCTGACATACAAAGCCATGTCAAACCCAGAATTAATGGACATGCTCCACCTCAAAAAATCCAAGTCCCTTAGAGCTATACGCTTCAGGGACCTAAACCTCAGCACAGAAATAAATAGGACATGCTGGAGGGACAGATTCATTTCCCAGAGGCTCCCCTCACTCTGGAATAAAATCCCAATTCATGTTAGACATAGCCCCTCGCTGACCCTCTTCAAGCGAAATTTGGACGCGTGGATGGGAAATCGCAAATTCACCCCTGGGATCTCTCCTGTGTCCCTGCTAGACAGAGGCACAGTAAACTAATCTTAAAAGGGTACCTTCTGTGACCTACTTTACAGAGGCACAGTAGGCTAATCTAATAGGGAGGCAGAAGCCAAATACACTCTGGCTAGGCTTATAAATGCCCTAGGGCAGATAGCCTAGTATCTACCTATGAACCTATGAACCTATGATAGGAAACAGCACACAAGAATGACATATGTTCACAGACTATGCCAATGGAAGTGAGGGGCCCAAGCAATAAACATGAAACACGTAGCATGACCTTCCACCCCCCGACCCCAGCCGGACACAGGAAAAGATACACACAAACCTGCAAACAATGTAAATAGTCCAATGCTCCCCAGACCACAGGCAGGATACAACCAGGGGGGAGGTACACAGTGCAGCCGTGAAATCTAATCTTGGAACACAGACAGGAGCGTTCCTTGCGGGACGCCCCAAAATTTGACATAAGACCAAAAGAAGGTGATATGCCGACCATTTTGGCTGGTGTGTGTACATACCCGGAATACAAGGGTGGGAAAGCCTGATGACCCATGGATCGAGACAATGTATGACATGGGTCCTGTGAAGTGGAGAGTGGGCAGCGTGTAGTGGTGTGTTCAGACCTGACCAGGACCCAGAGTAAGAATGGGTGCTGTAGAGGAGGTGCGGGTGGGAGAACTATGGGTAGCTAGTTATGGGTCTAGGTGTGCAGGTGTTGGCTGATGTGGGCCTATATGGACAGCCCCAGGGATGTAAGCAAAAGTGTTCATTGGGCAGAGGCATCACCCAATGAGCAGCCACACCCGCTACGAGTCCCACTGCAGCAAAGTGTAATCTGCATGGCAAGGAATGAAATAACCAGATGTAGATGTATATATGTAGAGGTATGTGTGCATGTGTGTGTGTGTGTGTGTGTGTGTGTGTGTGTGTGTGTGTGTGTGTGTGTGTGTGTGTGTGTGTGTATATCTACCCATAGCGACATAGAGATATACCTCACCCTCTCCATAGTACAAATGTATACATACAGAGACAGAATGCATATACATACCCACATATAGATATATACATATGCAGACATCCATAGACCCATATGTTGTTAGATATATATAGATAGCAATATATAAATATATACATGTATGCAAACATATATCTGTATATAGTAATGTATATATGTGTGTATATATATATATATATATATATATATATATATATATATATATATATATATATATATATATATGTGCCTGTAAATATACAAATGTATATAGCTAGGATATGATACAGCAGTTGCAAATTACATATGTTCACAGGCCATGCATATGGGGGTGAGTGGTCCAATGAAGAAAAGTGTAACACCTAGCATCAATCCCCCCCCCCCAGCTAGGCCGGTGAGACATACCGACACACAATAAAAGTAAACACACCACTGCTTCCCAGACCACCGGCAGGATACTACCAGTGGGAGAGACCTGCCCGGTCTAATCTTGAAACAAAGACATCAATGTCCCTTGTGGGACACCCCAAAAATTACTGATCATCGCAGTCAGTCCCTGTAATTATTCATCAAACCAGGCTGTAGGCGTATATGGACCTGTAGGTTGTGCAAGCCTGATAACCCATGGGTTGACACAACGTACGACATATGTCCCAACATGCAGAGAGTGGGCAGTCTGTAGTGGTGTGTTTATACCCCACCTGCACCCACAGTAAGGATGAGTGCTATAGAGGAAGGGCAGGTGGGGGAACTATGGGTATGCAATTATGGGCCTAGGTGTGCAGGTGTTGGCTGGCGCAGTCGTATTAGAACCACCCCGGGGATGTAAGTAATATTCCGAAATGGGCATAGCTTACGCCCATACCTCTCAACCCCTAAGAGCACATCCACTGGACATGACATAAACCATTGGGGGAACAAATAGGGACCAGACTTTTCAACTGTCCCTGATTTCCAGGGACGTCCCTGATTTTGACTCAAATTCTAACTCTGTCCCACTTAATCCCTCCTAAAACTAATGACTTTTGGAGGAAAGGTGGTGAATTACACATAATGAATAATGACAACAATTAAGAGTTATAAACTTCATTTACCTCAGAAAATGTGTACTAATTCATATGCTCTGAGTCTGTCAATGTGTCAAGTTAATAGCACTAATATTTTAAATGTGTCCCTGATTGTCCCTGATGTTGTCATGACTTGTCCCTGATTCAGTTGATATTTGTCCCCACTTGTTTGAGAGGTCTGAAAGGGACAGAAAGCACATATTCCACTTACAACCTTAGAAAGATGATAGAATAATAGGTACACAGTAGCATGACTCGGCTGAAGGATGTGAGTTCCAAAACCCAATTACTTGTTTGTATTGAATGGTGTCAGTTCCCATGCATAAGCCAGACAGGTGCAGATTGTAAGAGGAACACACCAATAGTATGAATCAAACTCTGGACAGGCCGCAGATTCCGTACAGTCAAACGGCATGCTTATGCCTAATGGACAGCCATTCCCGATATTGTAGGCATGTAATCTGATGTAATAGGCATCACAAGGTAATATGGTAGTCCTCCCTCCCACCCAGGGGTGTGAGTGTCAGATGCAAATACCAAATGCAGTGCATTTGCAAGTGCGGGAGCAAGTGGGTGTAAGCCTGTTTGGCTGCCGGTATGCGAGTATCACACTGGTGAAGCAATGTAAAGGCTAACTGAGTGTAAAAAAATGTAACTGGAGGTTAGCATTGCTTAGCTCCATGCAAACCCGTGCACACCCACTCACAACTGCTTTAAAGTACCTTAATCACTCCATATCCAATGGCCTTGTCCTGCCCAGCAACAAAATAACCAGCCTCTACAAGGCTCGAAACCAGGATCCTGCACACCACAGACAATGTGATTTATCACTAAGCCATGGCAGATATACAAACATCAGATGTTATCACAAACATATCATCCAGAACAGTCATTCAACAGTATAGGAAATGTATTCCATCATGTAGATGTATGTGTGTGTTTATGTCCAGATATATATACATACATATATATAGATATATCAAGAACATCCCATGTGACAACAAAGCATTAAAAAGGAATGAAAAGGGAAACACCAGCAACATCTGTATTATGTAGTGGTGTTGTCCTATATAATATCAAGACTCCCTCAGACAGACATGTGTCATTAATACACGCAAACATTTGACAATTGGCCAAATACATCACTCTGTGCATTTTATTTACATTAACACAACAGTTCCTGTCCAATCATTATGTGAGAACAGTACTCTTGCAAGGTTATGTGTGCAACATCATCATCATGAAAAAAGTAAATGGGGTAACCATAGAGGGACTGGTAGTGTCGTGTGTACAATGGGGTCATCTGCATCACGTGTAACTGGAATGTTTAGCAGTCATGGGCATACCAGGATCATGTGCCTGAGAGACAGGGGTGAGGACAACTGGAGTATGTTGTGATGCAAATTAAAAAGGTTACATGCGTCCAGTGGACACATGTGTGAAATGGACAGCTATGTATGGGGCAAATGTTCTTCTAGGAACAGATTGGCCTTTTGTTTCCGTAAGGCGAGAGTGGGATGTGGGGGAAGGAGAGGAGGTATGCTCATGGAGGATAGGTTGGGTAGGATGACAGACAAGACAGCATACAGGGTCAGTATATGACACATGTGGGGGGATACACCTTGGACGGGGAGGGGTGTTCAGCAGTCATAAGCCCATGAGCTCCCAGATGGAATCAGTGGGACGGAGGTCCCCACCCATGAGCAGCCACCACTGTACCAAAACAGCTGCAAAGGTGGCTGTGCTGTGGGCTGTCTAGGAGGGGCAGGCTCACCTTCTAAATGTGACACTCTGCCCTCAAGCTGGTGTATCTGGCCTCAAAACCCCTTATTGAGCCCCCTATGCACCACGTCCAGGACTGCACGATGGCGGACAAATTCCTGTCTGGACCTGATCCCAGAGGGGACAAGCCCCATCCTCAGTGGTGGCTCCACCAGAAGGTGGTGCAGAGCCAACAGAGGTGGAGGTCCAAGGCTGGGCCACAGATGTGCTGGTGCCTGGTGCCATGGCCAGCTGAAGTGGGACAGGAGGTTCCGCCGGGACCTCCAATCCCATACAGCCTATGGTGTTGCAGTTTTAACACAGATATGGCTTAGTAATTGTCAACAGCATTTAGGATTACTTATAACAGCATGCATAGATATGACCATAAACCCAGCACAACAGATGGCATACATTTGCAGAGGGAGCACAACGCATGCATCTGTACAAAGTTTAGAAGACTTGTGACTGCAGCTATGAAAAGTGGCCCATTATTGGCATGTCACTGTGAGAACCTCAGACAGTGACTGTCATACCACTGTTTCATGTGACATATATCAAATCAGGTATGCAATGGCAGTAACTCTCATCACTATCACCATGTCCTGACTGCAATCCTCACACTATGCTTCTGCAGTTCACATATGTGTGTTCAGTAAGTAACACAAGAAACAAATGGTTCCACACACTGACCAGTCCACAGATGACCCTACAGATGGGGGTTCCCTCACAAACAGAGCACTGTCTTGTCAGTTTTGAAACATGCAGAATAGCCATTACCACACACAACATGTTAAACTGGCAGTAGTCTCAATGAAGCATAGCTACACTTACATGCTGTAGTCATGTCTGGCACATCACCCTCCTGTCTTTAGACTATTTTCCACTGTGTATGTTGTTTGAGGAATATCCAGATATAATCTATGATGCTGTTTACCAAACACCAGATCCAGGTTCCACTCACAGCGACTGTCATGGGCAAACACCAACATGATGTTCCTAGATATTGTACTGTGTTTCCATGCAATTGGCTATGGGAATGTCACCACAGCTGTTCCACATGCAATCAGCTAGAGGAGGACTGCAATAGGTGCAGAGGCCATCACCTGATCATGACCATCACTTGCAAAACACAAGCTGCTGCTGAGCAGGTGTACAACTCCACATCCACCAGAGAGTGTGTGGGAGGGACAGACAGAGGCAAAGTACATCAGAGAAGGGCTTGGAGACTAAAAACCTAAGCATCATCTGTCACACACCTACCAGTACAGGGGTTCAAACCCTTGACTGACTAGCCATTACTATTATAAGTGCATGCAGTTACTCCATGTGCTACATAGCTGACATGTTGGTGTGCTGTAAGAACATATATGTGTGCTGGTGAGCGACATCTGCAACGGAGATATAGTAGACATACATTAGGTGTAGCACACATGGCTGTCCACATGAACAGATGTCATTGTCAACACAATCACACTCTCTAAGGGACTCAGATACATTGCCACACTTTGCCAGGTTCACAAATACAATTCCTAACTACTTAGTTTGCCACACTGCAGTAATGCACAGGTACTATATGCACCACAGGGGATATCCTGAAGTTCTATGGGCTAGGGCATATGAACATTTCTGACATCAGTCGGTATGCCAATGGGTGTTATACTGGGTGTGACTGTGGATGGGAGCATCATACCCCACACACAGACACAAGGTGCCAATACTGACATGCATGTGTGCATTGTTTCATGGGTGTGTAGTGGTTGGCTGTGCAAGATGGCTGTACAAGGCTGGGTGAGGGGTAATCCTTGGCATCACGTCACCCGACAATGGTGTTCAGTGTGGTTCAGGGGTGTAGTGTCTGCAATGTCTCACACAGACGGGTATTGTACGAACTGTCCTGTCATCCTGGTTACCATTGTGTATGGCCATTGCTTTGCAATGCATAACATGTCTGTGTTTCATAGTCCTTTACATAGACATTGCCTGGGATGTGCATGTCCCACAATAATGTACAGTGACATATGCAAGTGTACCTGGTTTGGCTGGCACATGTTCTGTACACAGATTGTTATCATTAGATATGCCAATACTGGCCTGGTTTGGCAGGTCCTGCTAATAGACAGCAGGTTGACCCTGCACCTGCATTGATAGCATGATACTGGTATTCCCTGGTGTCAGTGGCATCTGTCCATACAGGGCATTTGTGTAAGGCATTGTATAGCCTTTGTGGATCACATTTGATGGTACCACATATGTTGCAGGCATCCAGTGGGGAACATAGTGAAGGCACATTGTCCGCAATTATTGTGCCATGCCCTCTGCAGCCCACTGCAATCACACCATACCTACTATCTGTCATCAATGTGCAGGGTAATAGCAACATAGCAGGATATTCTAGGCAAGTATGTTTGTGTATGACACATGGGTTCAGAATGTATTCCGGGTAATAGTAGGATTGCATACTTTGTTCACCAGGCCTTTTCCCAGATGTAGGGGTATGGCTTGCCAACACAGTCCTTTGGCTGATTGACATCTGTACTCCTCGTGAAGTGGACATTGTAGCATATAATACGGACACCATATAGGAAAACTACAAAAACCGCCTCCCAACATGTCCAGTGGTTAGACACTCACAGCCACCTCCACACATCCTCTGACTGTCAAACACACACACACACCTGTTATGTATTGGAATAGAACCCCTACCTATTTCATTAGGTTATCACACTACAGCATTATGCAGTTACAGCACGCGCTACGGAGATTACTGGGTTACAGCAATCCCAGAGGTGTATTTCTAGGTGGGTGACATCAGCAGGATTGTCACAGGTGATTATGTGAATTGTAAAGAGTGTACATACTCTAAAAAGCATTGTTTTTTTTTTCAGACAGACACACACTGTTGACGCAATCATGCATCTGTGGACGTGATAGACAATAGGTTAACAGTGCCTTAATGAATCAGCCTGCAATTACCATAGTATTAGTCCACTAAAGGATAGGTGTTCACAAAGGGAAAGAACACCCCCACACATATAGAAGTTGTATAAAAGGGGTTCCTACACACCTGCATGTGCTATGTGCTATGTACCCCCACCAACATCTACCCCACAACCAAAATAATTATATCAATTCATAGTGTCATACCATGACCAATTATTCAACTACTGTAAAACATCTGCTGAAACCTTAACATACCTGGACACAGACACACTAACATGGCCCTATGTGAAATAGTTGCTGTTATACAATTGAACTGCTGATGTTACAGGGTTTTTATGAACTAATCCCATTTCAGAGGGTTCAAAGGTTCATACACCAGGAAGTGTTACCGAGTACTGATTACCAACACAGTATGATACACATTGACACCAAACTAAAGATGTCTGGTAAGCACTCTGTAAATCCCCTAACATTATATGCATAGCTATGCAGCCTTGAGCTGGTCAAACATCCTGGCCAGACTGAAACATATGCAGAAGTATTAGGTACACACAAACCTTGCACAAGTAGCAATGTTCAGAAATATAACAGCAGTACTCACATTTAGACCAAATCTTCTAGGCATTACACACAATATATTACTGTTCGTCTCCATACAGCTGTTGAAATAGATTTCAAACAACACTTCAAGGCTGTATTCCTCACAAGTAAGGCAAAGGGACAATACCCAAGTGGAGTACTCAATTATATTCCACTGTTGCCATGGTATTGGCTAAGGCAGTAGCAGCGCAGCTGATGTGCATATAATTAGCTACTTAGGAACACCAATTGGTTATCGGAACAGCACATGGTGCTGACCTGTAACTATAAAAGGTTGCCTTGTCACACATTCAAACCATCTGTATCTACCTGTAGGACAGTACAAAACACTGAAAGACAAACTGAAAACAAGTATTATACTAGTCAATAACACCTCCAATTACTAAGAAGGTATGTATAACATGTAGTATGTAGTACCTGTTCTGTAAGAATTACAGTGTAATCAATTCATATAGTGGAAATAGCTATCTTGTAGCGATACATTGTTGAGCAGTAGTAATGCTTGTAGTATTCTATGTGTGTACTGCTGTAGGTCACAAGGCAAACTCCTCATACACCACAAGGGATGATATGGGCTTGGAGCTCACCAATTCGCTTCCAGCCACTGTCTGTGTCAGGGTTGGTCCAACAAGTATGCGCTGTAATGGGATAGTATATGTCGATATATTGTAACAGTAGACATATGTATGGGTGTATAAGTAAGATAAACTTGTCAAAAGTGGGCTTACTGTGCAAATATGGTTTGCATTGTGGGATATTGTGCCAATAACTGTGTAATGTACAGTATTTTAGGCAGATCTGTATTCCATTCTACATAGCATTTCTGTTATGTTATACAAACAGTAGTTATGTCTTTTGGCAATTACAATACTCAATAACAGGATACATGTCATTTGTATTCATCTGACAGTTTAGCAGCATTATAGCAAAGATAATTGGAAGAGCTATGTAACTATCCATGCACATAACACATGTAATATGAACCTCTCTAGTATCATTTGCAAGCAATAACAGCTGTGCATATGTACATGTTATTCAAATGTGTAGTGACCCTTGTTACAGGGATGAACCTCTCTAGTATCATTTGCAAGCAATAACAGCTGTGCATGTGTACATGTTATGCAAATGTGTAGTGATCCTTGTTACAGGGATGGGCCAAATGGTTATGTGCACACCTTCATAGAGTGGATATTGAGAGTAGAGACACACTGGTTGAACTACCAGGTTTGTGTAGCCTAACCTCTCATTGCCAGCCTAACAGCCACTTGCACATACTGTATGTAAGGTAGTGCATAGTACTGGTAATGAAACAGGTTGCATATAATCTTTAACTCCAGTGTAACATCTGCAGTAGGAGTGTAAGATGTAGGAGACTGCTGCCCATCTGTAATAGCCACTTCATAGGTGATGGCTTACACTATCTGATTATATCCTGATCATGTTGATAGTGGCATCAGAGTCTATTGATACATGACTCTGTTTGGGGAGTGGGTGTCTGTGCCCAACAGAACACATGGTCCTGGTGGATATGTGAGTATATACCCAGAGAAGGAAACAGACCTGTAGCCACTTGAATCATCTGTAATCAACTATCAGGATGTGATGTGTTCCTCAGAGGATGATTGCTGCTAAAGGTAGCTACAATATTTCCATAATAGCCAGTGTTGTCATGTCCATAACACAAATACTTACATGTGAGCATCACTGTCTAAAACATCTTTATAAGCAATATGTAAACTAAATACAGTACTTGGTACTTGTAGTACTGAATGCTCATACAGGCATGTCCACTAGTCAGCTACTGGTGTTTACTAATGTCAGCTTTGAGTATGTGGCCATCCTGGGGGAATGTAATCTCTATGCCATGGACACTGCCAAGCCCACCTAACACCACATCCCACACATTGTTTGGGATGCAGCTACAGGGTAAGCTGGAAGGCAGCCCAGTCTACAACCATGACTGGACTGGACAGTCATGAGGTGTAGGTTAACACATGCATCTCATCATCACATCCATCGCATACCCTTACCAGAACACAGTAAGGACACCCACACACACTACCAGAAATCACACACATTCACAGATGCTTCTAAGTACCTGGCCAAACAAGTGACCTCCCAAGCTGGAATAGACACATAACAAAATACACAAACTGCATAACATAGTTTGCATAATTGTGCCACACTTCAGAACACGTGGCCGGAAACGTGCCCAACAGTACTCATTTGTGAATGCAAACTCTAGCACTGTGTTACACACCAACCTATATGAGGGCATACATACTGTCAGCTGCCTGTCTGCCATGATTAGCCACATACCCATACACTCAGACCACCTTTTGAACTATACACATGGCTCTGGCATATTCCATATTGTTGTGCAGGACCTGTGATGCAGTAGCCTGGACTGCATGGAAACACATGTAGGAACTGTCAGATCTTGTAGCCCATGCAGGTATGTCCCAAGGCATGGGTAGCATTCTGCCATTGGCCAAAATGATACTGCAGTACAGGGACAAAAGGATTGTATTCCACAATTGTCTAATGTAGTGGTGCAAGTCAAAGGGTATCCAGTATCTGTCTAACATGGTTGACAGACCATCATGCTTTGCCAGATAGGGCCTGCACCTGTCACCTCTGGGAATCTGGATCCTGCCTAGGGCTCATGCTTCCCCTATAGCGCCTTCATCATGCACGGTTCAGGTGAGGGTCCACTGCTGTTACAGGGACAGCCAAGCAATAAACTGTGGGTCTCGCTACACAATGATACATGTCAGAAACACTATACAGACACACATAGGTCAATCCCTAAGATGGAGAACATATCTGTGCAGTGGCTGAGTCATGTTTCAACGCTCCGGAGAGCACACCTGCATGACCATGTTATAACACATACCTCACCTATTGCCCATTATCCTTTATTGGAACACACGGGCCGCAGGTGTGTCCATATTCCTGAAGGATATGTACACCTCCACGCTAGTTGCACTTGCATAAATTCAGATGCATTATGCTGAGCAACTAACTTTGTGCCAAAGTAGAATTCAAATTGCACCTTGCGACAGATCACCCACCATGCCACGGATTTCCCAACTGTCATAATGTGCTGTAATGGGTAAGATTAGGTTTTAGACAGAAAACCATAATAATGGCTACTTTCGACTATTCCATTATGAACTGGGAAGACTCCTCATGTACCAACACCTGCGCTCAGTGTATGTTGGATTCCATCAACCCCAATGACCTGGATCACAATAGTCACACAAACAGGACTAACAGTATGCTACACATAGTCAGTCTCCAAAGCCAATGTTATGCTTCCTAAGAGCAAAGTGGTGACTGTCATGGCACCCATGCAGATGGACAATCCATGTGCAAATGCTGAATCCTTCACAAATGAACCTTAAGCAGTCACATACGTGCAGTGATTGTGCCACTGAAACAGAACCAGGATTCAACCAAACACAAACAAGAAGGTAAACTGGTGGTATCATGCTTTAAACTGTACCACAGAAGGTAGTAGCTGTTGCAAGAGTGAACACACATGAATGTAGGTGATCCCTGGTCAGCCTCAGTAAGACGCAGATACACCATAAAAAACACACACAAAGCTGCTGTGAAATTAATCAGCCACATATTATGAGGCCAACCACAGAGCATTCTATAGCTGTGTCATGAATCGTAATGGCAACAACAAGACTTGCCATGCTGCACAGCACTATGGGATGGGAAGTACTGCATCTACAGAAATACCACCTGTTCATCCAGATAGGGTCTTGGAGAACCTAAACCCACTCCCAGCCCCCTCCCAACAGGTACACATAGTTATATATCCGTGTTACATATTTATTGCATTTTCCTGCTGTTTGTTGCAAAAAAGAAAAAAAATTATCCTTGTTTCCCGTCTTTCCTGACCTAGAGTAGTCCAAATATAGGCTTTGCTGTATTCTGGACTTTTGGAAAGTTCCTGTGCTGCCCATTTCCTTTCTTGGATAAAGGGAGGCTTCTTTGTTCACCAGTGGCATGGGGAGCTTAGAGCAGCCTATCTATCCCTGGAGGAGTGATCCCAGTACAAGAATCTGGTAGTCTACTGGCCATTTTGGGCCAATTTCTAGCTCTTTCAAGTCCCCCTGTATAAAACCCACTTTGGTGTGGTTTTTGTGCTTGTTACTACTCAGCCAAGCTCCTCGTGGTCCTGCAGAGTAGTGCTAGCAGCAGAGAGGCTAAAAGAGCGACTGCTAACCTGATAAAAGTGTTTTTTTTTCTGCTACTACCTGGGCAACTGTCCGATCTAGCTAAACTGCAAGTATTTCTGCTTCTTGAACTGTTTTAAACTGTTTAAAGTTGTTTTTGCACCTGCACTTTTAAAGTTTGTCCTGTTTGTTGCATTTACCTGTTGAGGCTACACACTCAAGTGCGCTAACCTGTGTTACATATTTATTGCATTTTGCTGTTGTTTGTTGCAAAAAAGAAAAAAATATATATCCTTGTTTCCCGTCTTTCCTGACCTAGAGTAGTCTAAATACAGGCTTTGCTGTATTCTGGACTTTTGGAAAGTTCCTGTTTTGCCCATTTCCTTTCTTGGATAAAGGGAGGCTTCTTTGTTCACCAGTGGCAGTGGGGAGCTTAGAGCAGCCTATCTATCCCTGGAGGAGTGCTCCCAGCACAAGAATCTGATAGTCTATTGGCCGTTTTGGGCCAAATTCTAGCTCTTTCAAGTCCCCCTGTATAAAACCCGCTTTGGCATGGCTTTGCACGATTTTGCGCATAGCGCAGCATCGGGAAGCTCTGCTTAATTGGGTTTAAACTATTCTCTGCTCCACAAAGTCTGCTCTTCACTTTTTCCCTTAGAATTGATCTAGTTCTCATAATAAACACCCTATTCCTACTCTAAAGCCTGGCACTTGCTCACTAAAGCAATTATATAAGTCAGCACTAAAAAATTAAAAGCACTACACCCTCACAAACTCCCCTTGAGTACCTTGTTCCCCACTGGCCCCTTTTTTCAATTATAAAGGAATTCCCAATACTATTCTAGCATGTCCAAAGGTCAGTTGTCAATCTCCTCTCCAGTCCAGCTGGTGAATCTGGGAATCTTGAGGCAATGTTACAACTGCCTCATGTACACAGACAACCCTCTCCTCCTCCCAACAAATTCCAACACATGTGAGAGATGCAACCATATAGCCAAACTGGAGGCTAAGCTCTCTCAACTCAGTACTGGCAAAACCAGTCAGGAGGAGAAGGAAACCACACTCACTACAATTCCAGTCTCACATAGACCTACCACGACAGCAAACCAAACACATAAACACACAAAAACATACTCAGAGGCTCTAAATAAAAATCTGCCTAAGCAGCAGAGACCTCCAAAGCAGACACCCAAGCAGCCGCTACCCCAAAACAAAACACGTGCAACACATAGCTCACAAAGCCAGTGTGCCAAACAGTCACAGCCCTTAAGGCTAAACAACACACCTGATGCACTTGTAATAGGTGACTCTATCGTCAGGCACACTGACATCCCACTCACCAGGCTGAACAAGGAGAAGGTCATGGTGAGCTGCCTGTCGGGCGCTAGGATCCGCCACATAAGACAAGCACTCAGGTCACTCCAATGAAGTACAAATATGACTCAGTTATTGTCCATGTTGGTGTGAATGACCTGAGATGTACCTCCCTGGACTACATGAAAAGAGACATAGAGGAGCTCTCTGAGCATGTAGCCCAGGCCGGTATGACCCTGACCTTGAGTAGCATCTTACCCTCACCAAGAATGATGCCACAATATGAAGACAAGATGATCAATTTCAACAATTGGCTTAAGTATTGGTGTCATTCAAAGGGGATCCAATGCCTGTCAGCCTGGGATGACATGCTCGACAAGCCACGATGCTTCACTAGGGACGGCTTGCACCTGTCACCCCTGGGCTTTCGGATATTGGCAAAGGCTCTTGCCACCCCATAGTGCCTTTTTAGGCAAAGCTCAAAGACAAACCCACCTCCATAGGTATCACAAGGGATAAGAAACTAAGAGTAATGCTACTCAATGCCAGAAGTGTAAACCTCAAGATGCACGCACTCAAAACTCTCCTTAGCATGGAGAACATCGATATCTGTGCAGTAACAGAAACCTGGTTCAAGGCTCCCGAGAGCAGCCCAGCACCACCAGGTTATACCTCATACCATGCTTTTCGGCCTCAAAAGTTGGACCGAACCACAAAGGAGGAGGAGTATCAATATTCGTCAAAGATACCCACACCTCCAGGTTGGTGGCACAGCACGAAGCATCAGAGACTATCCGTGTGCAACTAACAGTGGGTAAAACTACCTTCCAGTTTATAGCATGCTACAGACCACCCTCCCAAACCCAGGAACCCCACTCGGCCTTCCTGAGAATACTGGAAAATATGAAGGTCTCTCCAAACACTATTATATTGGGCGACTTCAACTACCCAAACATAGACTGGGAGCATTACTCTAGCTCCAACGCCCTAGCCCAAAGGTTCCTAGAATTTATAAACTCAAATGCTATGGAACAACTTGTTACCACTCCCACAAGAGGGGAAAACATACTGGACCTGATCATCACCAACATGAGGGCTCTGTGCTCTAGACCAGAAGTGTAACCCTCACTGGTAAGATCAGACCATAAACTAATCTCACTGGATATTCACATCCTGACCCCACCCCCTGCCCAGAAAACCACAGTGAAAAACTTCTCTAAAGCAAATTTCACACTCCTCAAAACCGAGGTGGAATCCTTTAAAGCCCCCGGGTCTGTGGAAAATACGGCCCAGACCGCAGAATCCTTTATAAATGCATTCTATGAACACCTTCAGGAATGCATGGATCATGCAATCCCAAATAAAACCAAGACCCAATCCTCCAAAGGCAGGCATCCTGTCTGGTGAACCCCAGCCATAAACAAACTATACAATAGAAGGAGGAAGCTACTACATGACAGAGCAAAATCCCAAAAAGGGAAGGCATCTCTGATCAGTATTAACAAAAAACTACAGGCACTCATAAAATCGTCTAAGGCCAGCTTCAAGAGAAAAATTGCAGAAGACACTAAGGATAATCACAAGGCTTTCTTTAGTTATGTTAGGAACCTGGGTGGGAATTCCCAGATATGCTCAGAATTAGTCCAAAATGACAAAAAATACACCAAACCCACAGACATTGCCAACATCCTAGCTGACAGGTTCAGCACAAACTTCTCCCCCCACCACCAAAAGGGCAAATATCTATCCCAACAGAGTGCTGCCCCCCTGACATCACGGATGCTCAGGTAAGAGCCGCCCACTCCAAAGCACAAAACACAGCATCAATGGGACCAGACAGTGTCCCGGGCTGAGTCCTACATGAACTCCAAGAAGAGCTAAACCCAAACATAAAACTACTGTTCAATCTCAGCCTTACTACAGGATATGTACCCAAAGAGTGGCGTGCAGCAACAGTGGTCCCTCTCCACAAAGGTGGTGCCTCAACGGATCCTGGAAACTATCGCCCATAAGCCTGACTAGCTTGGTCTGCAAAGCTATGGAAAGGATCATCATGGACCTCATAAATAAAGATATTGGGGACCTACAGACACTGGATCCTACCCAGTTCGGCTTTGTTAAGGGCAGATCCTGCCTCTTAAACCTGGTCAATTTCTTTGAAACAGTCACCAAGGCCATTGACGAGGGGAAGGTGGGCCACACAGCCTACCTGGACCTCGCAAAAGCCTTCGATACAATACCCCACTTGGGCATAATAGATAAGCTCACCAGCTTAAATATAAACCCCTATGTCACTAGATGGGCTGCAAACTGGCTCAAGGACAGAACCCATATGGTTAGAATTGCTGGAGCCATGTCAGACTCCAAACCAGTTACAAGTGGCGTCCCACAAGGCTCAGTCCTGGGACCTCTCTTGTTCGGTATATATTTCTTGGAGGTACAGGCCAACACAGAAGGACTGTGGCTGACCAAGTTTGCAGATGACTGCAAACTAGGCACCATAATCGACTCTCCAGCTGACATAAGCATCCTACAAAAGGGCCTCATAGAAACAGACAACTGGTGCCAGAGCCATGGCCTCAAGCTAAACGCCAAAAAGTGTATAGTCATCCCCTTTGGCAAAAACAAAGTGCCCACAAATTACCACATAGGCGGTAATCCATTAAGTACGGAAGAAGTAATTAGGGACCTGGGGACCCAAGTTGATAGCAATCTCTCATTTGAAAACCACGTGGCCAAAGTGGTAAGAAAAACATTTTATATAGACCACCTAATCATGAAGTGATTCACATCCAGATCAGGGGAGGTCATAGTGCCTCTTTACTCATCCCTCATCAGGCCCATAATTGAGTACAGTGCCCCTTTTGGGATGTACCTTACCAGACACCTGCAGCAACTGGAAAGACCCCAAAAGTACCTCACCATGAGGATCAAAGGGCTCAAACAGATGCCATATGCTGCCCGGTTAAAGAAACTCCAGCTCTACTCAGTGGCATACCGCCTGCTCAGAGGCGATCTGTGCCTGATGTATAAAGCCATGTCCAACCCGGAATTAATGGACATGCTGCACCTCAGAAAATCCAAATCCCATTGAGCTACGCTCGAGACTTGAACCTCAGCACTGAAATAAATAGGACATGCTGGAGGGACAGATTCATAACCCAGAGGCTCACTTCACTCTGGAATAAAATCCCAGTCCAGGTTAGGCAGAGTCCCTCATTGACTCTCTTCAAGAGGAATCTTGATGAGTGGATGGGAGATCATAGGTTTACCCCAGGTATCACTTCTGTGTCACTGTTAGACAGAGGCACAGTATACTAACCTCCAAAAAGGGCATAGCAAAATTCATTTAAAATGGGTGGCAAAAGTCAAACACACTCTGGCTAGGCTTATAAATGCCCTAGGGCAGATAGCCTAGTATGAACCTATGAACCTATGAACCTATGTACACTACAGAGCCCCTGTAATAACAATTATGCAGGTACAAGCTGCACTCTCTAAAGCCATATATACAACTTTCATGGGACCTATCAACATCCCAGGGTGTATCCTACACAAATGTAAGAACAATCAGCTCTCCACATACACATAATGTTCAGTCAAAGCTCCATGTCAGGCTGTGTACACACTGAATGGTGCACAGCAACAGTTATCACACCCCACAAAGGGAGAGACTTCATTGATAATGGGAAATAGTGCACTTCTACCCTGCTGAGTCTGGTCTGTAAGGCCATGAACTGTGATCAATGTATTTGATGTACTCAGTACAAATGTAGATGAGAGTAAGGTTGATTCACACAGCATATCATGACCTTGCCAGGTCTTAGGACACCATCACCCATACTGTGTTCCAGCTACACTCAGTAAACTAGGTGTATATTCCTATGTCACAGGAGTGGTTGGCAATTGCACTGCTGGCAGAACCAACACTACAGAATGTGTCTGACTAATACATGCACATCAAACCATTGCCAGCCACAGTAATACAGGGTTCATTCCTGGCACTCCCCCTCTTTGTTATCTATACTACACAGACTAACACAGAAGGCATCTGCCTATTGATGTTTGCAAATGACTATGAACTAAGAGCAATATTTGAAGCAATGTGTGCTGCATTCAACATACAGAAGGGCCTTTGTGTGTCAAATGTGTGGTGTGTGATGTATGGCCACAATCTGACAGCTAAGTATTGCATTGTCATCCCCTATGTTAAAAACACTGTACCCATGACCTACCACCTAGGCAGCGGTCAATGTAATGGCAACTGTGTGTATGGGATGCAGCTGGACAGTAGTCTTTCCTTTGACAGTTACTTCACCACATCAGTCAGGTAGTCGGATGTGGCACCCCTAATCATGACAGGTTGCCATCCATGAATATAGAGATAATTGTTCAGCCATACTCAACACTCATGTGACCCATAATAGATCACATATTTCCTTTAAGAGTTATTGCCCATGTGTAGATGGCCTACACTGTCCTTCCCAATCCCTAGCTCCACTATGTAGCATGCAGCCTACCCTGAATAAAAGCCATGTCCAACTCAGAGATGTTGGACATGCTACACTTAACACATCCTGATCCCAAATAAACACATACTTCATGGACATCCACCTTTCTAGTACAAGGATCACAACATGCCTGATAGATCTCTGTCCCATACACTTTACATACTCTTGCCATACTATGCATCCCTGTCCAGCTAAGCTGCACATTGCTCCTCTCTGTGGCATGGTGTGATAACCACATGCCAAATATATCAGTAACCCTGTGGATCAGTTCTGTGACACTGTTTGAACTGGCCATTGAAACGTACCTGTCTGTTGCCTACAGCTAGGTAACCTGTCTGCCTAGGCTCATAAATGGCCCAGGGCATATAGCCTACTAGTTCACTATGACCATACATGCTATAGTTGATATCCAACCCTGCAAATACCATCAGGCTAGCTATTGTCCCATGTGTTTCACATGTGCAACACAGGCAATACATGGCAGGATGCTACACAGCTGTAGAGTGCCATGTAGATGTATATAGCAAAACACATACATGTTAAACATTCTGTAAGCAAGTCTGCAGGGTCACAGGTCATGTCTCTAAAGGCTGCATATGACTATATATGTGACATATACACAGCATTAAGGTCTATTGCATTAATGTGAACACATCCAGGCATGGGCTGATAGGTAAAGATACCAGTAGAGGCAAACAGACATGCCCACGTCAAGACAACATCCACATGGAGTATGAGCAATGTCATCACATGACACACACATATATGGTGATAACATCACATCACCAGTAAGTGTCAAATGTGTGTGACGTAAACATGTTAGTGGTGTTAGTGTCATATAGATTTGCAAAGACTTATTTGTAATATTAATAAATGTGATACACATGTATGTTCAGCTGTACTTCTGTACTTCTGTGAATTACTGTGACCTGTCTCCATCATTATGTCTTCCTGGTATGCCACGTAGCAGGCTGCCAGCATACACCCGCTTGAAGGATGAGGTCCTCATCCCATACCTCCTTGAAAACCATTCAACACTCTTCAGCCATGTGCCACAGGATGCACAGCAGTGGGATGCCCTGTAGAAGGAACTCCGCAGGAGGGTAAATGATGTTGGCAGGCACAATCGCACCTATCAGCAGGTGCGTCGACACTGCACTGACCTCATAAGATGGGCGAAACAGCGTGCTAATGCAATCGCCAGGGAACAAGGTGCAACAGGTGGGGGGCCACTCACCCAACCCCCACTCACACATACTGAGGAGCTACTGGTCAACCTGGTGACACCTGCAGACCTCCATCCACAAGCTTTAGCTGGTATTGTGGAGGTGGGTGTCTCTCAACTACTGAGCCTGGAGTTGCCTGGTAAGTCAGTACTGCACATATAACACAACTATATTTCACATAGTTGCATGTGTTGATGTACAATATGTAATGCAACATCATATGCAAGGCATATATGCACATATGTCACATACTATAGTCTGCTACTCTATGTATGCACAGATGTGCATACTCCATAGTATAGTGTATTGTACTGGCTTATGTGCTAACATGGACATTGCACCCTGTAGCTATCACACAGGTGTGGATAATGATCTTACTGCTGTGACACTCCTGTTTAGGTACCTCACAACAGCATCCTGTGTCAGGTGAGATTGTTATTATTTGCCAGGCTTGATAATGCACAGATCATATTAATTGCCTGCTATCTGCCATAACACACATGCACATCATGTATGTTGGCCTTGTTTATAGACACTGGTCAGACCTGCAATGCATCACATTGGTTACTCATGTGAAGCAACTTACTACTATATGAAACACCTACACTAAACCTTCCAAACTGTCATTGCCAGATGTGTGGACAACTGTGAATACAATGGTGGAGGTGTGTTTCACTGTAGGGACAGGTACTACATATCAGCATTACACATGTTGGGAATATAAACAGTATTGTACAGAGATCATATGTGTGCACACACTCTAAATGTGTTAGAGCTGGGGTATGACTGGCCCACAAGATAAACCCTTGTGGATTATACCCTTGCTATGAATGTCACACAATGTCATGTGCTATCTGACATGCCCATGACATGTAGTGGGCTGACTGCAACACTGCTCAACTATCCTGCCAAACATGATATCTCACATCCCATACATACCACCCTTTGTCTGCATAAATCTGTCTTCAGTGGAGCATATGACATCTATGGGTGTATGTCATATGGGATAACACTGACATGTGAAATAGATGGCCATCACAACCATTGGACAGAACATGTGTACACATGGCCATGGAGGATGGCCAGAGACATAAAGCAACACACACAGTAGAAGTGATGTACATGTGTGTACACCCTGTTGTACATTGGCTCAACACAATACAACTATGGCCTTTGTGTAATGGTGATATTGCAGATGTGAAACACTAAACATCATACAGGCCTGTGCACAGCTTGTGTAGGCATAACATGAAACCACCACATAACATGTATTGAACATCTTCAGTGTGTCACAACATGAAATCATTCACCTATACAGTATCCAAATACATACATGTGTTGCACAACATACAAACACAACCACATTAGGCCACAGATACAGTACATTCACCTTGCTGGTGTCAGACATCATTGTTATGCCTGCTCCTCCTGTGTGTGAGGTACATAGATGGCATGTGGGGTATAGAGTACTGCTATGTTAGCCATGTGTGGGCATAGTTGCCAGGCATCAGTAATATGGTTGCAGATGTGCAGGGGTGTCATCTGTATACTCTTCTGTGACCTGTGTCACACATTCCACATCAGGGTTTAGAGTGTATACACCTAAGTGACGTGGGTCGCATTCCACATTAGATATGTATTGTATGTGAGCACAGTCATGGCTATGAACTGTGTCAGTAACTCACACTGTATTGCAATAGTGAAGCCACATGATGCCCTGCAATGGCTATGCACATCAGCTCAATGTGCAGTATGTCACTGCATATTTGTAGCGTGGACAGACAACATTGTGTCAGCTGTAGGCCCATTTTAGTATAACACATCCCTGCACTGGGACACCATTACCGTACTATAGACTGGAAAGGACACCATTGTGTTACACATGTATGCATGTCATTCAACACGTTAGCAGAAGACATGTAATACTACATATGATTGGCAAGGTCATACACCACACATCAGGCTGGTGTACTGTAAACCTGTGCTGGTCTGTGGCACCATTGCAAAGTAGGGACAGCCATGTCAAACATGTGTGTACAGCCACATGCACAATGTCTATAGACTCAGCTCAGGGGTAGGCGGAATAATGTTGAACAGACATGCACTGCTTTGAGGGAGATATGCAAGCTAGGGCTCAGGCAAACATAGTATTCAGTCGACATACCCTTCTGCTCATGTTCTCACACATAGGGGCAGTGGCCAAAACAAAGCATCAGTGGCAGATGTACAAAGGTCAGCGATGGTCTGTTAACATGTGGTGTATGTTGCACACACCATGGCAGTGTGGTGCAACTGTGCATAATGCATGCATTGTGTTGCAGGTATGGGGCATAAGCTACTAACACAAATGGTGCAATACAGGTATGTATGATAACCACCACTATAATTGTGTAAAGTGTATGCCATCTGCTATAACACATGCATGCTGTTGTGTGAAACTCAGGGATGTATGATAACTACCACTATAATTGTCTAAGCTGCCACTATAATTGTCTAAGCTAAATGCCATCTGCCATATCACCTGCATGTTGCATGCCGTTGGGTGCCATAGCATGTGTCTGTCTGTGTGTCTGTGTGTCTGTGTGGTATAACTTGTAATGTACAGTTCTTGTTTTCCCCTCACAGGTGTTGATGTAGGTGTATTGCCCTCCTGTGGTCCACCTGATGTTAGTGTCCTCACAGACTCTAGCAGTAATGATGAAAGTATGAGTGAGGCACAGGCAGGGTTGTCAGGGGCTGAATCTGTGCAATTGGTTGTCATTCCACCTGTATCCCCCTCATCCTCGCACACAGTTCCCCTGCCTACACATACCCCATCACCACTGGCCATAGAGGAAGGACAGTTGGTGGGTGGTAGCATGGAACAGGGAAGTGTGGAGACTATGCAAGGTGTGCCTGCACACCATGATCCCAGTCGGGTCTATATTATATCCTCGAACACTTAAAAAAGTGAACGCTGATTGATCGAACTTATTTTCGCTAAGCTGCAAAATGTCGAAGCAGCAGAAACTCAAATTTTTTCCTAGGGAAAGAATTCAGTTGTCCGTTTCTGTTGCTTAGGTATTTTCAGTGTTATGGTGGAAAGTTACCAGTCGGATTCAGGTAAGTGTGCGATTGTGTGGATGTGAGTGTTAGGGTGATTTAGGTGAGTTAGGGTTAGGGCTCGGGTTAGGTGTGTGTGCGATTGAGTGGACATGAGGGTTAGGGCGGATTTAAGTGAGTTAGGGTTAGGGAGCGGGTGAGGTGAGTGTGCGGTAGTGACGGACCTTAGGTTTAGGGTTTGGGTTAAGGTAAGTGGATAGTTAGTGGTGTGCATAGTTTAGTGTAGGGTTAGGTATCAGATTTTTGGTGTATGTGTGTGGATTTTTGTTTGTTTGGTGTGCTTGTGTTGTGTGTATGTGTTTTGGATCAGCAATTTTATTCCCTGGGAAAAAAATCTCTGATCTGACAGTTCGAGATTGTAAGCTTTCGCTTAAATTAGGTCGATCAATCAGCTTTCACTTTTTTAAGTGTTCAATCATATAATATAGACCCATCCCAGTCAACTGACTGGTGATGTCCCACACAGGCATGTGCCCAGTGCTGCTCGTAGGAGGACCACTGGCCAACATGCCCCTGCGATACAAAGCACATCAGATGGAGTCACCAGACACGTTTTGGGCTGTAATGGAGGCACAGGCACATGCTGAATGGCACAACAGAGAAGGTCTGAGGCTTCAGAGGTCTGCTGTCCATTCATTAACTGACAACATCCAGGCATTTGCAAATGCTCACCATCATCTTGCAGATGTTTTGGATAGGCGATTGCATGACATGGTGGGAGGCCTTGACCATGGCATGTCAATCCTTAAGCGTGGGATGTCTGTGCTGTAACATCTGGTGGGAGTGAGGCGTCGGGCAAGTGGACGTAGGTCAGCGACATCACCTGTTGAAGGTCTACGTGAACATGCTACTGCACATACCTGCTCCCATAGTGGTGGTAGCAGCAGCAGTGCAGCTGGTGCTGTGCAGTCCACACCAGGACACAGCAGGCCATGTGCACATGGTCCTGGATGGTCCCAACAGGGACACAGTTCCAGTGGACATTTGTCATCAGATAGTACCCAATCTGGACCTCTGCCTGGTAGTGCCCATGCAACCCCTGGCTTGCGCAGGTCACGTGGCTGTGGCTGGACACCGTGAACTGTGAAATCTGCCTTGTACAGTCTGCAGCTGTCAAAAATATCCCTGTGTAGGCCAGCCACATGCCAGACATGTGCATGCATACACACACACACACACACACACATACACACACACACACACACACACACACACACACACACCTGGGATGACATGCTCGACAAGCCACGTTGCTTCGCTAGGGACGGCTTGCACCTGTCACCACTGGGCTTTCGGATATTGGCAAAGGCTCTTGCCACCCCCATAGTGCCTTTTTTAGGCAAGGCTCAAAAGTCAAACCCACCCCCATAGACAGCACAAGGAACAAGAAACTAAGGGTAATGCTGCTAAATGCCAGAAGTCTTATCCTCAAGATGCACGCTCAAGCTCTCCTCAGTATGGAGAACATCGATATCTGTGCAGTGACAGAAACCTGGTTCAAGGCTCCAGAGAGTTCCCCAGCACTACCAGGCTATACCTCATATCATGCTTTTCTGCCCCAAAACCCGGACCGAACCACAAAAGGAGGGGGAGTTTCCATATTTATCAAGGATATCCACACCTCCAGGTTAGTGGCATTGCACGAAGTATCGGAGACCATCCATGTGCAACTAACAGTGGGCAAGACTGCTTTTCAGTTTATAGCATCCTACAGACCACCCTCCCAAAGTCAGGAATTCCACTCGGCTTTCCTGAAAAAATTGGAGAACATGAAGATCTCTCCGAACACCATAATATTGGGCAACTTCAACTACCCAAACAATGACTGGGAGCACTACTCAAGCCCCAGCACCTTAGCCCAAAGATTCCTGGAAATTATAAACTCAAATGCTATGGAACAACTAGTCACCACTCCCACAAGAGGGGACAACATACTAGACCTGATCATTACCAACATGGGGACTCTATGCTCCACACCAGAAGTATATCCCTCATTGGTAAGATCAGACCATAAATTAATTTCACTGGATGTCCACATCCCGACCCCACCCCCAGCCCAGAAAACCACAGTGAAAAACTTCTCAAAGTGAACTTCTCACTTCTCAAAACTGAAGTGGAATCCTTCAAGGCCCCAGGGCCAGTGGAAACTACGGCCCAAACTGCAGAATCCTATATAAATGCATTCTACTGACATCTCCAGGAATGCATGGGTCATGCTATCCCAAACAAAACCAAGACCCAATCATCCAAAGGCAGGCGTCCAGTCTGGTGGACCCCTGCCATAAATAAACTGTACAACAGAAGGAGGAAGCTACTACATGATAGAGCAAAATCCCTAATAGGGAAGGCATCTCTGATCAGTACTAGCAAAAAATTAAGATCCCTCATAAAATCCTCCAAGGCCAGCTTCGAGAGAAAAATTGCACAGGATACCAAAAACAATATAAGGCTTTTTTCAGTTATGTTAGAAACCTGGGATGCAACTCCCAGACTTGTTCTGAGTTGATTCTAAACAAAAAAATACACTGAACCCACAGACATCGCCAATATCCTGGCAGACAGGTTCAGTGCAAACTTCTCCACCCCCCCCCCCCAAAAGAGCAAGTATCTATCCCGGCAGAGGGCTGCCTCCCAAACATCTCAGATGCTCAGGTGAAGGCTGCCCTCTCCAAAGCAAAAAACACTGCTTCCATGGGACCAGATGGCGTCCCAGGTTGCGTCCTACATGAACTACAAGAGGAACTAATCCCTCAAATAAAACAGCTATACAATCTCAGCCTCACTACAGGATATGTGCCCACAGAATGGCGTACAGCAACAGTGGTCCCACTCCACAAAGGTGGAGCCTCTACGGACCCTGGAAACTATTGCCCCATAAGCCTGACTAACTTAGTCTGCAAGGCTATGGAGAGGATCATCATGGAGCTCATAAACAAAGACATTGGGGACCTACAGACACTAGATCCTACCCAGTTCGGCTTTGTCAAGGGCAGATCCTGCCTTTTGAACCTGGTTGACTTCTTTGAAACAGTCACCAAAGCCATAGATGAAGGGAAGGTAGTCCACACAGCCTATCTGGACCTTGCAAAGGCATTTGACACAATACCCCACTCGGGCATCATAGATAAGCTATCCAGCTTAAATATAAACACCTATGTCACAAGATGGGTTGCAAACTGGCTCAAAGACAGAACCCACAGAGTGAGAGTTGCTGGAGCCATGTCAGACTCGAAACCGGTCACAAGTGGCATCCCACAGGGTTCTGTCCTGGGACCACTCTTGTTCGGTATATACTTTTCCGAGGTACAGGCAAACGTGGGAGGACTATGGCTCACCAAGTTCGCAGAAGATTGCAAACTGGGCGCCATAATCAACTCTCCAGCTGACACAAACATCCTTCAAAAAGGTCTCACAGAGACAGATAACTGGTGCCAGCACCATGGTTTAAAGCTAAATGCCAAAAGATGTATAGTCATACCCTTTGGCAAAACAATGTGCCCACAAATTACCACATAGGCGGAAACCCATTAAGTACAGAGAAAGTTATTAGGGACCTGGGGACCCAAGTTGATAGCAATCTCTCCTTTGAAAACCACATTCCAAAGTGGTTAGAAAGACCTTCTACATAGCCCCCCTCATCACGAAGGGTTTCACATCTAGATCAAGAGAGGTAATCGTGCCCTTTATTCATCCCTCATCAGGCCCATCATAGAATACAATGCCCTTTGGGATGTACCTTACCCGACACCTGCAGCAATTAGAAAGACCCCAAAAGTATCTCACCAAGAGGATCAAGGGTCTCAAACAGATGCCATATGCTGCTCGGTTAAAATAACTCCAGCTCTACTCAGTTGCATACCGCCTACTTCAAGGCGATCTATGCCTGACATACAAAGCTATGTCAAATCCAGAATTAATGGACATGCTCCACCTCAATAAATCTAAATCCCTTAGAGCCACATGCTCGAGGGACTTGAACCTCAGCACAGAAATAAATAGAACTTGCTGGAGGGACAGGTTCATAACCCAGAGGCTCCCTTCGCTCTGGAATAGAATTCCAGTTCATGTGAGGCAGAGCACCTCACTGAATCTCTTCAAGAAGAATCTCGATAAGTGGATGGGGGATCGTAGGTTTGTCCCAGGGATTACTCCCGTGTCACTATTAGACAGAGGCACAGTAAACTAAACCTTAAAAAGGGCACAGTATACTCAAATCAAGGGGTGGTGTAAGCCATACAGAATCGGGCTAGGCTTATAATTGCCCCATGGCAGATAGCCTAGTATGAACCTATGAACCTATGAACCTATGAACACACACACACCAGAAACAAATGTAGGGCACCTCAACACACACGCATAACATCCACACACACCCAATGATATCACAGGCCCTAACACACACACATGATATCATCCAATGGTGCAGCCTAGGCCTCTGCCAAACATTATCACCCTGTGCATATGATGATGCCTGTGCTGCATCCCTGTCATCCACACCATTGTTGCAGGGACATGCACATGTGGTCTGATGCACAGGGTGAACATACTAAGTAGACAGTTGTAGATTAATATTGTTGAGTAGTGTTGACAGGCAGCAGACATACCATGTATTACAGTTTTAGAATGCATTTTGTACGTTTGACAGTATGTATCATGTGTAACAACACTAACAGCATGTTGATCTTGATGTTCTGCATTCCTCTTTCAGGTGTAGTTGCATGTGCCGGGGAATGTCAGTGTTTGCAGTTAGTGTCCCATATGAACATGTTGACTACTCACAGGTCTGTATGGCAATACCTGCATGCACTTTGTAGCTTTCACATCACAGTTATAATCTCCTATGTTTCAATTATGTTTACTGTTCTAATGATCCAAGAGCATGATAGCTGTCTAGTAGGCTATTGTGTTCAGAGCCATCACATCCATAGTGGGTGACATCACAGGTATAGTTATCTGTAGCGGGGAGGAGGTAAAAGAGTGGTATAGCGGATGACAAGGATAAAGGCCAGTGGAAACAGTGGCTACTCATTGGAAAGCAGTAATACCTGCTGCCATGACAGGATGCAAACACAGACACACCCACACACTCAGGGATTCACAGACACAGTAACACACACTATGACACACACACACAGTTGCCAGTGTTCAGATGAGAACCCCTGCTTATGTGCAAATCATCATTATAGTACTATGCAATTACAAGATGCGCCACAGAGATTACACATGTACAGGTAGTTGAAATGGCCTAAAATTGAGGACATCGACAGGGATACTACAGTGCAGTGAGTGTATGTGGGGAGGGGGGTTCATCAGTAGGCTATGTAACAACAAGCCACACCCCAGGGTGTACATGTTAACAGGCAGTTAGAATGCCCATCTAAGGTAGAATGCCCATCTAAGATTGATGATATCAACAGGGATACTAGATTGCATTGAGTGGATGAGAGGAGGGGGCATTAGCATTTCACTATGGTAAAATACAGCCTCACTCCAGGGACTGGACAGACATACACACGGACAGCCATACACACCCACACACGCACACACACACACACACACACACACACACACACACACACACACACACACTGTGGCATTCACAAAGATATGCACCTATGTCACACACATACAGACACTTGACATGTGTGAGGTTCAACCACCTGCCTATGCCTTTCTTTCTACACTTCACTTTCTACTGATGTCAACAACAGTGTTCAGGAGAGTGAGAAACATGTGGGATGTATTCCCAACCATTTGTGACATATATGGACACACACACACACACACACACACACACACACACACACACACACGTGCCAGTACTGTGAATCAAACACCTGCCTATCTCATGATAGGTATTACAGAAGTACAGCACTATAGCATTCGCTACAAAGCATACTGACTTCTTCCTTTGCCAACTGTGCTGATATATGCACAATATCTGCACAGGGGAGGCATTACTTTTACAGGTGTCAAGAGGTTTGCCTTCAGTGTCACCCTTACTGCATTCTATATTGTCTGTCTTCCACTTCAATTAACAAAACCAGACCTTAGCAGTTACACAGGTTATTGTAGGAATGGTTGTAACACACCAGTGAGCTGTCCTCAGTAATCATTCACTTGCAAAGTAGCCCCACCACTTAGTAGTCATGTCCAAACATCTGTCCATACCTCATGTACAGCTTACTGTACTTTGAGCATATCACCATATACAGTTGGCAATGTTGAGGCTGTATTGCAACAGCATGATGTACTAAGACAACAGTCACCTTCAAACATCAGACACTGCACATGCATGGAATCTAAACAAACATCGATACATGTACACAGATGCAGTCTACATCAGTAAGTGGACTAGCAGGTCAAGAGGATACATTCCACACCTTCCCCATGCCATGTGTGAAACATAGCCAAGCATTACACCATAATGGATGTTGTATTCATGTACTGGTAGGACACAACCACCTTCACCGAGTAGCCAAGTGTACATATATGACAACAGCACATATCAGCAAGACACACACAGCATTATTCCATGTCATGCTCCTACAAACTGTTACTTGACAGTTCCATGTTGAAGCCAGGGCACTGTAATGGTCAACAGTGAGCACATCATATTTGCCACACACACCTCATGTTTACTGGAAGAGTGCCAGCAATGTGCTCTGTTAGAGCTAGGCAGTACACTCATTCAAGCATGTGCAAGGTCTGTGGCTTGTAAACATCTCACCCCAGCATGTACTGGCTATTGTGGTACTAAGGCTAATGTCCAGACAGCACACAGTATGCATGGCTTGCAATTGTAGATATGGGGTATATATAGGAGCTGTGGGCACACATGGCTGCACATGTCATGGACATATCACCTGTGACTACTCAGGAACATACAGAGCAGAGCTGGATTTCCCTGAGTCTGTCAATACAGGCCTTGTGTAGGTCCTATGATCCTGTTATTTGGGTATGTTTGTAGGCATTGCATTAGGTGGACATGTCTAATGATATACATGCCACATGGGATGTTGTATGACATGATAGGTGTCATGGGTGACCAGTAGAGAGGGAATATTACCTCTGTTAACATAGATATCAAACCTTATGTACTGTTAGAATGCTATCTGCTATGTGCATGTGTGCAATGACTGTAGCCACCTGTATGTAGAAAGGATAATGAAAGCTATGGTAATGTAATTTATGTTGTATGAGTGTGGGATGTTCATATCCAGGGCAGGTACAGTTAGGTCATATCCAACCATGAGGGTGTTGTTTACTGGTGTACAGCAACAGTCAACTGTGTTAATGCTGACAACATCCGAGGGACCCTGGTATGTGTACAATTAAGCTGGTTACAAACAGTGGTATTATTGCATTGCATAACACATTATGCAGCTGTGTCTGTACATGGGTACTTTGCACAGTTGAGGTAGGCCTAGGTACAGTCCACCAATCAAAGGTTATCTGGTGGTCTACCATACTATGTCATACCACATATGGATGTGTGTTGGTAGTCTGGGGACAAGGTGGTGGATGTATATGAGGATACAACCTAGAATGCAGTGTTTGCCACTGTCACCTGTACCTGACTCATCTATGATGAGTTATGTCAGAGTAGTGGTCTTTACATGTGAGTAGCCTTTATGAATATGTGGACATCACCACCTGGAATGGTCCGTACCAGTGTTAAGGCCCACATGTCTGGATCTGAGTTATATGGTGGTAGCACAATTGTGCACTACAGTGCCTTCAGCCAGGTGTTCCTCACTGCACAGATATCAGTATTCCCCATTGTAGGTTCTACGTTGAGCAAATGGATTACAAAAGCCACACATCTAGCACTGGTTAGCATAAGCAAACAATGCAATTGTCTTGTAGGTGTCAGGGTGTTACTTCTGTGTGTAGAACTTTGGCCTTGGAATTCTACTATATGGGTAAATGCGACCTAGGTATTATCCACACTCACTTGAAACATGGATGCATGTGCTCTGTGTCGAAGGCTTGTCATTCAGTCATGACAGCCCAGAATGACAGACACTGGAAAACCTCATAATAACAGCAGGACATTGGCTCATTGTTTTCGTCTAGCAGTTGCCACTCATACCATGACATCACTGCGAGTGACAGTAATGTGCTTGGTAGCAAATGCCACATGTAAGGTGACGGACAGCAGCAGACAATTTATATATAACCAATGTGAGATATCCTTAGTGTAGCAGTCTTGGTAATAATGACAACTACTAACACAGCTGGGAGAGGTCATCTTGACACCTGCACCTCAGTACCATTACACAATGTGGCTCACGCATTATGCTTGCACATGCCACTGTTCCAAGTATAATGCCACTGTCCACAACCTGCTATCAATGTATGCCTTTCAGGGCAGCAAGGTGTGTGACACATGCTGTAGGTAGCATCCGCCTGTGTGTCCCAGTTATATATATATATATATATATATATATATATATATATATATATATATATATATATATATATATAATGTGTGTGTGTGTCTGTGTGTGTATATATGTATATAGATATAATATATAATAAATATTATTGCATACGTTTATCTGTACCTCCATAGATGTGTAGTTGTTTTTAACCTATCTATATATCTACATATATATGTAGATCTGTATATATCGACATGTCTCTATGTATCTCTCTCTCTCTCTCTCTCTCTATATATATATATATATATATATATCTATGAGCATACACCTTTCAATGGGTACATGGCGGGTTGTCTTATTTCAACACATTCCTCCCTTTTGTGTTTTAACCTGTCTGCATACGCAACTGGCATAGGTACATCGCAGGTAGATTAGTGGTAGGTTACTCTGAGAATGGAGTACGTGGTTGCAGGTTCTAATCCTGGAAGGTGTTATTATTTTACCTCTCAGAGTAGGCATTGGTAGGGAAAGTGTGAATAACGCACATTTAAGTGGTTGTAAGGAGGTTTGGCCATGGTCTGCGTGATGATAAGCAAAGGTTAAACCTGTGAAGCACTTCTCTGTTTAACCGTCGCTTACCATCGCTCAAACCCATGGAAACTCGCTTACAACTGCTTAAAAGTGTTTTAATCCACCTGCATCCAACAGCCCTTATTCTGGCCCTCAAAATAATTTAACAGCCCTTGAACCCAGGACCATAAACACCGGAGTCACTGACTTTACCACTAAAGCATCTGAGACATGTACAAATGTCATGGTGTTTAGAATATACATTTTACTACAGGAATTCCTCACTACTGAAAACAAATGTGACAGTCAGTTGGTGTACATATGTCTGATACATATTAATGTTCATATGTTTGTGAAATTAGGTGTTGCAATGTGACATGACAGGGTGTATTATGAATGAGAAAGGTTTTTGTTTTGTGTCCTTTTTATATTGTCCCCATACTCCATGTATACCCCTCCACTTCACTTATTGAACATCTGACCCAGACCCTCCTTGATGCATGATTTCATTACCCATCATTCCTCCACCACCCCAATCTTTATATACATAACAACCATCCCTTCTATGGTGAATTAGGTTAATATTAATAGTTATTATACCAGAGCTGCATGTGTTTTGTGTACACTTCAATTCCTTTGGATTGCTTCTGTGTCACAAAGTGTGTTCATAGATGTTTATATATATGGCTATTGATGTAATACATATATATATATATATATATATATATATATATATATATATCTTTATATTTATATCTATGTGCAGACATCACTGACATGCATATATAATATGTGTGTATATATATATATATATATATATATATATATATATATATATATATATATTTTTTTTTTTTTTTTTTTTCATATTGATTTATAACAGTAATACATATGTAGAGTTGTATGTGTTGGTTCACAAACTGCAGTACATTACAATGTACTGTACAGATGTACACAAAGTGACTGTCCCATTTGTGGTCATTACAGTGGAATGCATATGGTATAAGGTGTAGTCTAAAGACCATGAAGTGTGTATACGCCTCAGATGGCTTAGTGGTAAGTCCCATGGGTTCAACACCTGCGATGCCTTAAAAATGTTTTTTACTCCAGAATAAGGCTCATTTAAGCAGATGTAATCATGTTTAAAAGTGTTTGTGTGACATTGTAGCAGTGCTGACAACATCCGAGGGACCCTGGTATGTGTACAATTAAGCTGGTTACAAACAGTGGTATTATTGCATTGCGTAACACATTATGCAGCTGTGTCTGTACATGGGTACTTTGCACAGTTGAGGTAGGCCTAGGTACAGTCCACCAATCAAAGGTTATCTGGTGGTCTACCATACTATGTCATATCACATATGGATGTGTGTTGGTAGTCTGGGGACAAGGTGGTGGATGTATATGAGGATACAACCTAGAATGCAGTGTTTGCCACTGTCACCTGTACCTGACTCATCTATGATGAGTTATGTCAGAGTAGTGGTCTTTACATGTGAGTAGCCTTTATGAATATGTGGACATCACCACCTGGAATGGTCCGTACCAGTGTTAAGGCCCACATGTCTGGATCTGAGTTATATGGTGGTAGCACAATTGTGCACTACAGTGCCTTCAGCCAGGTGTTCCTCACTGCACAGATATCAGTATTCCCCATTGTAGGTTCTACGTTGAGCAAATGGATTACAAAAGCCACACATCTAGCACTGGTTAGCATAAGCAACCAATGCAATTGTCTTGTAGGTGTCAGGGTGTTACTTCTGTGTAGAACTTTGGCCTTGGAATTCTACTATATGGGTAAATGCGACCTAGGTATTATCCACACTCACTTGAAACATGGATGCATGTGCTCTGTGTCGAAGGCTTGTCATTCAGTCATGACAGCCCAGAATGACAGACACTGGACAACCTCATAATAACAGCAGGACATTGGCTCATTGTTTTCGTCTAGCAGTTGCCACTCATACCATGACATCACTGCGAGTGACAGTAATGTGCTTGGTAGCAAATGCCACATGTAAGGTGACGGACAGCAGCAGACAATTTATATATAACCAATGTGAGATATCCTTAGTGTAGCAGTCTTGGTAATAATGACAACTACTAACACAGCTGGGAGAGGTCATCTTGACACCTGCACCTCAGTACCATTACACAATGTGGCTCACACATTATGCTTGCACATGCCACTGTTCCAAGTGTAATGCCACTGTCCACAACCTGCTATCAATGTATGCCTTTCAGGGCAGCAAGGTGTGTGACACATGCTGTAGGTAGCATCCGCCTGTGTGTCCCAGTTACATATATATATATATATATATATATATATATATATATATATATATATATATATATATATATATATAATGTGTGTGTGTGTCTGTGTGTGTATATATGTATATAGATATAATATATAATAAATATTATTGCATACGTTTATCTGTACCTCCATAGATGTGTAGTTGTTTTTAACCTATCTATATATCTACATATATATGTAGATCTGTATATACATGTCTCTATGTATCTCTCTCTCTCTCTCTATATATATATATATATATATATATATATATATATATATATAGATATATATATCTATGAGCATACACCTTTCAATGGGTACATGGCGGGTTGTCTTATTTCAACACATTCCTCCCTTTTGTGTTTTAACCTGTCTGCATACTTAACTGGCATAGGTACATAGGTAGATTAGTGGTAGGTTACTCTGAGAATGGAGTAGTGGTTGCAGGTTCTAATCCTGGAAGGTGTTATTATTTTACCTCTCAGAGTAGGCATTGGTAGGGAAAGTGTGAATAACGCACATTTAAGTGGTTGTAAGGAGGTTTGGCCATGGTCTGCGTGATGATAAGCAAAGGTTAAACCTGTGAAGCACTTCTCTGTTTAACCGTCGCTTACCATCGCTCAAACCCGTGGAAACTCGCTTACAACTGCTTAAAAGTGTTTTAATCCACCTGCATCCAACAGCCCTTATTCTGGCCCTCAAAATAATTTAACAGCCCTTGAACCCAGGACCATAAACACCACAGTCACTGACTTTACCACTAAAGCATATGAGACATGTACAAATGTCATGGTGTTTAGAATATACATTTTACTACAGGAATTCCTCACTACTGAAAACAAATGTGACAGTCAGTTGGTGTACATATGTCTGATACATATTAATGTTCATATGTTTGTGAAATTAGGTGTTGCAATGTGACATGACAGGGTGTATTATGAATGAGAAAGGTTTTTGTTTTGTGTCCTTTTTATATTGTCCCCATACTCCATGTATACCCCTCCACTTCACTTATTGAACATCTGACCCAGACCCTCCTTGATGCATGATTTCATTACCCATCATTCCTCCACCACCCCAATCTTTATATACACAACAACCATCCCTTCTATGGTGAATTAGGTTAATATTAATAGTTATAATACCAGAGCTGCATGTGTTTTGTGTACACTTCAATTCCTTTGGATTGCTTCTGTGTCACAAAGTGTGTTCATAGATGTTTATATATATGGCTATTGATGTAATACATATATATATATATATATATATATATATATATATATATATATATATATATATATATATATATATCTTTATATTTATATCTATGTGCAGACATCACTGACATGCATATATAATATGACCATACCAGCTTATGTGTCAGTCTTAGGCTTTGGAATACTGGCCAAGGCTATTGGCGTCCCCATGGTGCCTTTTTTAGGAGAGTCACAAAGGTGAATACCAGCTCCGTAAACAGCACAATAGCAGAATCAATGAGGGTTATGCTACTCAACACCAGGGGTTGTGATCACAACATGCATGCACTTGCAGCACTCCTCAGGATGGACAACGTCAACATCTGTGCAGTAACTGAGACCTATCTTAACCCTCCTGAGAGTACACCAGCAGTACCAGACTACAACCCATACCACATATTTCAGCCACAGAACATGGACTGACACAGACATGGAGGGGGTGTATCCATATTCATCAGGGATATCTACGCCTCCAGGTTAGTAGGGCAGCATAATACCTCTGAGATCATCCATGTGCAGATAACATCAGCCACAACTGTAATGTAAACTGAGGCCTGCTACAGGTCACCCTCCATGACCCAGAACCACCACTCCACCTACCTGGAGACAGTGGAGAACATGACAGTCCTACCGCCCACCCTGGCATTGGTCGATGTCAACTACCCTACCATTAACTGGGAAACTTACTCAAGTATTCACTTCCAGGCCCAGCAGTTCCTGGAATTTATCACCTCATATGCCCTGTATCAGGTGCCTGACCTCTCTAATGAGGGGTGGAAACATACTAGAAGTGGTCATCACTAACATGGGCAACAGGCGCACCACAGCAGAGGTTAACCAGTCACTGGTTAGATCTGACCATGAACTATTCACTGTTTCCACACTTAAACATCTCCCCCACCCATGGAAACCAGTGTATACCTTTCCTACAGCTAAATTTACACCACTAGAGACAGGGGTGGGGGGTATCACAGGCCCCATGCTAAGGGGAAACACTGCTCAAGATACAGACAGATTTACAAATGCAATCTTTAAGCACCTACATGGATGTATGGATCATGCCATCACTGGTAAACCAAGACTCACTCCTCCTAGACAAGGACACCAGTCTGGTGGATCCCTGCAATAAGCAGGCTATACTACAGAAGTAGGACAGTGTTCCAGACAAACAGCAAATCCCATGAAGGACAGACATCCGTGACCACTATTAGTATGATACGTAGGTCCCTCATGACATCATCAAAGGCTAACATCAGCAGGAAAATACACAAGAATTTGAAAGATAACCACAAAGCTTTCTTTGGCTATGTCAGGGATCTAAGTGGTGACACACAGATTTGCACTGTGCCGGTGAAATATAGCACAAAATGTGCTGACCCTACTGATATCGCCAACATCCTTGCAGATACATTCAGTGCATACTTCAGCCCCTAAAGAACCCACAACACTACCTGAAAGGTACAGTATCCCACACATCAGAGACACACAGGTGGAAATGGCCCTCTCTAACAGCAAAACGCAGCATCAATGGAGGCAGATGTTGTCCCAGACTGCATCTTGCAAACAGTCCAAGACAACCTAACCCCCCACCTAATTAAGCTTTTCAACCTCAGCCTCACCACAGCCTACATGCCCATACAATGGTGCATGGCAAAGGTTATTCCACTCCATCAAGGTGGAATCACAACTGACCACGGTAACTACCACCCCATAAACCTGACTAGCCTGGTCTGCAATGGTATGGAGTGCATCCTCATGGCACGCATTAACAAAGACATTGGTAACCTCCAAACATGTGACCCAGCCCAGGTCAGCTTGGTTGAGTGCAGTTCATGCTTACTGAACTTGTTTGACGTCTTACATACAGTCACCAAGATGTTAGATGAGGGGAGAGGTGGTTCATACATACTACCTGGACCTTGCCAAAGCTTTTGACACCATGCCCCACTCAGGTATTATTGATAAACACACCAGCCTGTACATACACCAATACATCACAGGTTGGGTTGCCAATGGGCTAACACACAGAACCCACATGGTATGACTAGCGGTCTCCAGGTCCAACTCTTGACCAGTCATGACTGGTGTCCCACAGAACTCAGTTCTGGGAGCCCTACTGTTTGGCATATATTTCTCAAAGGTACAGGCAAACACAGGTGGACTTTGGCAGACCACGTTTGGCAATGACTGCGAACTGGGAGCCATGATTGATCATCCAGCTGACACAGACATCCCTCAAGGGACCTCACAGAGACCGACACAGGGTGTCAAAGTCATGGCCTCGAGCCAAGTGCCACTAACTGCATGGTCATTCCATTGTGGAATATTAAGCACCCACATATTAACACATAAGTGGCAGCCACTTTAATACAGACGAGGTAATGGGGTATCTGGGAACTAAGGTAGATAGTGATCTCTCCTTTGACAATCATATCTCCAAAGTAGTTAAGAAATCCTTCTATGTAGGCCATATGATTACTAAAGGGTTCCCATCTAGACATACTGGGGTTAAAATGCCCCTTTACTCATCACTCATCAGTTCCATCATAGGGTATAATAACCCACTTGGGATGTACCTCAGAAGACACTTCCAACAGCTGGAAGGTCCACGAATGTACCTCGCCAAGGGGATTACTGGCCTCAAACATATGCCCTATGCAGCCAGACTGAATAAACTCCTGCTTTACTCAGTGGCATCTTGTTTACCCAGAAATGACCTCTGCTGGCCAACACAGCCATGTCAAACTCAGGCGTAATGGATATGCTCCACCTATGGAAATCCATGTCACAGTGAGCCACACACTGTAATGAGCTGAACCTTGCCACAACAATAACTGGAAGATGATGGAGGGACAGATTCCTGTCACAGACACTCCCCATACTTTGGAACAATATCCCTAACTACATTATACAGAGCCCCTCACTAACACTCTTCAAGAGAAACCTTGAAGAGTGGATGGGGAACTGTAGATACATCCCAGGGAACCCACCATTGGCTCTGCTCCACAGAGGGACAGTTAATGAATCAATGGGGTGGCAATCAATGAGTACTGCGAGTGTTGCCTAGGCTTATGAATGGCCTCTGGCAGTTGACCATGTACCTACCTATGAACCTATACATACATTATCAGCACATGCTGATAGCTTAATTTACTGTTCAGGTGTTGACTTACCTTGTGCCAATAGCAGTTGTGTGTGCAATAGTTGAGGACTGCCTATGTTGGATGCACACAGTAGACTGCTTATACATGACAATTTACAGGTAGTCTTGTGTGTGTGTGCCATCCATTTTTACTGTGTGTGCAGATGGAGAAAGGTGTCAGTCCCTAGGTGCCTACACTGTCAGTGTGTGTGCTATACGTTCTCTCCTTGCCAAGGCATGGGCATACTGGGCATGCCTCCATCTTCCTACTGGGGCTGGCTCAGGGTGTTCGTGGTCTGAGTACCTCTGTGCCTCTGAGGTCCTTGGCAATGGTGGTGGGCTGTAAGGGCCTTCACCATTTTGTCCCTGCTGCAGCTGTTTCCGCAGGACCATATTGTGTAGCATGGCACATATTATGAAGATGTGGGCACACGTGCCTGGAGAGTACTGCAAGGCTCCACCAGATATGTCCAATCAACGGAACCATGATTTCAGCATCCCAAACACACGCTCTATGATGATTCTGGTTTGTGCGTGTGCCTCATTATGGCATTCCTGCATGGGTGTGTGTGCATTTCTGATGGGAGTCATCATCCACGGTTCCACTGCATAGCCAGCATCCCCACCAGGTGACCATTTGGGATGTCCCCCCCTGGCAAATAACTGATACAGCTGTGAGGCATGCCAGATGTGGGCGTTGCGATAGCTTCCAGGGATGCCAGCGCACACATCCATGATAATGCCCTGGGCATTGCACATGACCTGGCAGTTGATGGAGGGGTATCCCTTGTGGTTTATGTAGTGCCTACCCTGCTCACTGGGTGGTGACTTGATGTGTATGTGCATGCAGTCTATTGCACCCAGTACCTCTGGGTATTCTGCCACACGGTGGCAGAGACGCATATTGCTGGCCAACTCTTCCTGCATTCGGGGGAAGTATATGTGCTCATTGGCATGTGTTAACATGGCATCCAGGAACTGGTGTAGTACCCTGGATGCTGATGCCTATGAGATCCCCATGATATCCCCAGCTGGTCTTTGAAAGGTACCTGTAGCTAGTATTCTCAGGCTTACACATACCTTCGTATCCACTGGGATGGGTTCCCCTCTGTTTGTTCTGGCTCTGAGGCATGGCCGGCACAGCTCCACAAGTTGCTGTAGGATGTCCCTGTCCACCCTGTAACACTCTACTATCTCCAGACCATGTAGCCCCTGGTAGGTTACCCTGGGTCTGAACACTCTCCTCCTCCTCTGGTGCCTGAGGTGGTCATGTGCATCATCCTCCACACCACCTTCAGTCTCCAACACATGCTGGTGGATCAAAGCTATGGCAGCTCCTAACATGTACAACTAAAAGTTCTCTGTCTGTATACACCACTGGTGCAGAGTGTATGGGGATACACAAATGTGTGTGAGGTGCTTTCACACTTTATACTATTGCACTATGGATGCTACTGATGTCATTGGGTGTGTATGAGCTATTCCAGCTGCAGAGTATCTTAATTATGGGTTTTACAATGAGTACTGAGAGTGTGGGGCCTTTACTGTGGAGTTATGCTTGCCTGCCTTGATTAATCTGTTGCCCTTTAATTCACTTTTAAACCTGGATCCCCTCCCATTATCAGGCATGCATCCACCTGCCGTCTTTCTTGTTTTGTTCTTTCTTTACCCAGTCATGGCAAAATGTGTCTTTTAGCTGATATACTGCAAATCAGCTTTGTTCTGCTTTGACACTTTACTGTTTTCTTTGCAGTACAGCCCCTCCCCTTTCCTGTTCTGCAGGCAGCTGCTTGCAGCCTTGTTAGCTGTTGTCAGTGGCCCACTGTAGGCTCCTAGGTGTTAATTAGTCATTTGTACTCCAATTTCACTTCTGCAGCATTTCCTTATTTCTTTCCTATATCCTTCCTGTTCCAGCTGCAGTGTGCACCGTGCAAACCCGTTTACCGGGTTTACGCACATTTTCATCTCCGTTCACATGCATACTCGGTTACCTTGTGTACTCTTAGCTAAGCAAAGCTATGGCCAGTTCAACACACCCCTATCCTGCAGCTTTGCCTAGCTAGGGGCAAACCAGTTTAGCAATGCTCCAATGTGCTTACAGCAATGGCGACACACCCCTCTCTTGATGTCATCATTATCTCAAGGGCACACCTCGGTGTTATAATGCTACGCTGTGCGGTGCATCCTTACACCAGCAGGGAATCTGTGATTCAGTATTACTCCTCTCATTTGCATGGCATTGCCTACTACTTCCTAGCTACCGCGCATAACACTGTCACAGCCCCTTAGCAACCCTTGCGCCATAGTATGGTGTAGCATGCCTGCCATTCACTATTATGGGGAAATCATGATTTGTGTTACATTGCAGTTTTATTCTATATTTTTATATTTTTCTTGCAATCCCCTTTCCTTGCCGCTGCCCTGCGCTTCCACGTCGAGATAGGGCAGCTATATATATTAAATGTTAATTTTATATTTTGTACATTTTTTTATGCCAATGGCTATACATTTAGCCATTGACATATATTAACAATATAATACATGTGTTTGGTCGGTTGTCATGGCTCTGATTTTATGTTTGCAAAATGTAAACTGTTTTCTACGGTTTACATTTCTGCATGCTTACACTACGCCTGCACCACTTCCTGGATTGCTACATACCTTCATTTGCATGCTACACTGCCGCACATGGGGTAATTAGCATACAAGGCCCAGGAGTTGTGCGGGCGTGGTATACGCAGGTAGTGCACATGGGAACAGCTCATACCTGGATTGCTCAGCGGCCATATTTGGTGTTAGAACGCCGATGCTACGCCTGCACCTGGTGCAAGCTTTATGAATCCCAGGGCTTCACTAGTCCTGCCTGATCTCTGTATAACTCACACATTGTGATTTATGAAGTATTTGTGACAAGATCTCACAGTTTAACACATGGTTAGCATATGGCTGTAACACTGCTACAAGACATTAAGAACAGAGAACTTTCTTCCTCTTTTAGTATATTTATTCAGAAATTGTACTCAGAAGTTATTTCATATAGTTATCATTTTTATTTATTTGACAGTTGTTGACCATGTTTGTCTGACATGGCAGTTGCCCCTTTTCAGCAGAGGCCAGGGGGAGAAAAGCATCACAGTTAGTACATATGGAAAGTATAGTACAATGTAAAGGTAGTTAGTAGTTAAACATTAATAATTAAATAGATCAACAGTTGACAATATCCAGAGAAATCAGTACATAGTTTACCAATCATAATGTAAAACATTATATTTTCAGGAAGGCTGGAATGTATAGAGAATATTGTTTTGTTCATTAATTATACACCAGCCTCATGTTACCCTTAGTTACTACATGACACAAGCATTTATTCTCTCTGAACTGCACTAAAAATCAAGTCAATGAAAACATTGGCTGCAGACCCCCTGATTATAGCTTTGACCTCCTACTATAGTCTTCCTTTCTCCTCAACTACCTCTCCAGGACACTTGAAGCTGTTAACCTTTCCTACTATTTTCCCTTCTATTTCAGTTCTCAGCTTCTTCTGATTTCCTCCATTAGCTGCCATTACAACTGTCTTATTTGCTCTCAGTTTTATCCCATGTTCCATCAGCTCTGCATTCCATTCCCCTATCATTTGCTGTAGCTCTTGTTCAGTCTGCCTGCAATGCTATATCATCACATATAGCAACCTTCTCGATCTGTCTCCTTCATCCTGTTTGCTAATGTAGTCTATCACCAGTACGAACAGCAGTGGACTCAAATCTGAACTGTGTTGCACACTCACTCCCAATGAGAGCCAGTCTATGAGTCTGAACACTATTTGTAATTATGTCATTGGGTCCTTGTACATAGTCTGCACTAATTATACCAGTGTTTCTGGACCTTCAAACCACTGCAGGATTGCCAAAATCAGCTTTCTTGGGACCTTGTAAACAGAAAAAAACACAAACCCAGCATGTGACCATGCAGTCTGCCAGTACAATATTGACTCAGAAAAATGAAACCGTACAGATCACAGAGCATCTCCTAAACCCCAAACACATGGAAGCAGAAAAACATTTAAAAAATCGGCCAACAGATCATCGTCATACAACTCAATTTAATATACATGAATAAAAAGGGGTCTATGTTCGGCTATTAAATGGGATAACCATCAAACGGCTAAACTTTGAACAAAAAACATCGAAAGTTCAGTCACCAAACTTTCATTTCATCAACAGGGTAAGTAACTATTTGCCCAACACTTCCCTGTCTCACATATGGAAGTGTTTTAAACCCACCAAGGTAGGGGGTTTCACCCCCCATACCACCCTTACTATATATATATATATATATATATATATATATATATATATATATATATATATATATATATATATATATATGTATACTAACTCTCAGACTGCAATACAGTTGAGTAAATGGGTTTGAAACACTTCAGTGTACTTGCCAAAAAAATTCTCTTTGTCAAAACTTTGTCTCCCAAAGACCACCTCTTGGATCCTGGGGAACCACTTCAAGTATGTCAATCAAGCACCTGGGGGCTTTGCATTGAAGGGTGTGTTTAAAAGGGGAATTGTTTACATTGTTCTTCAAAATAGCATAGATATGTTCAGAAATTCATTTCTTGAACTGTTTCTCGGTCTTTCCCACGTAGAATTTTGAACAATCTTTACAAATAGCAATGTAAACAACTCCCTTACTACAACAGTTCCCAGAGGTTAAAAACACCCTATATGGAAAAGTGCCAAAAGTGTAATCCACTTGATCCAAGACATAGGGGCATTGATTATATGCTCCACATTTACATGGCCACCCTGGATATAGGTGCTACCACCTGAGGGATGTCCAAAAATATATTTACAGTTCTGAGCTGTCTTAAATACAAAATTTGTTTTCTCACCTAACATTTTAGAGATCTCGTCATTCATCTTAAGTATGTTCCAATTATTCAACACTATATCCCTAGTAGCATTGGAACAGGTGTTGAATGTCACCACTAAAGAGTTAGTAAACCTGTTGTTAACTCTTTTATGTGTAGCTATTACTGTGTGGGTGTGTTACTCTCCACCAAAAAAGGGTTTGTACCTCATGCCCCACCCATTAACCACAAACTCTTTAATGTCATTTAATCACTTCAATAGATAATTTCTATCCTATGTCAATTGTGCCCTCATATACAAGAATTTAGTTATATATAGGTGGGAAAAACAATTTGTATTTGGGTCTGAATAAGAGACACATTGGCACACTTATGATCGGTATTTGGACAACATCTTATTCTTTGGAAACATACAAGCTGTGCACCTGATGAATTTGTGGCTTGTATTAACAAAACCACATAATGTCTTAGATTTACCCATACACATTCAAGGGATAGAATTGATTTTTTAGATGTGACACTATACAATGATTATGTTAAAGGTTGTTTTGGGTTGGGCATTTATAAAAAAAAATCCTTCTCCAGTTGTTATTTGGACTATCAAAGTAGCTACCCTCATTTTTGTAAAAAGAACATTTTTAAGGGACAACTTGTAAGGGCAGCAAGAATGTGCTCTGATTTTGTTTTATTTTTGTCAGAGGTTGAGTTGATAAATATTTTTATGGATAGAAATTATCAATTGAGCTTATTAAATGACATCAAAGAGTTTGTGGTTACTGGGTGGGGTACAAGATTTAAAAAATGTAAACAATAGAAGAAAATGGCAAACAGGCACAAAAAGTAGACAATGCCCTTTTTAAACACACCCTTGAATGCAAAGCCCCCAGGTTCTTGATTGACATACTTGAAGTGGTTCCCCAGGATCTAAGAGGTGGTCTTTGGGAGACAAAGTTAGAACAAAGAGAACTTCTTTGGCAATTCTGACTGGGGGCAACACATGGCTTAGGGTTAAATGACTGCATATCTATTACCCCAATATATATGTATATATATATATATATATATATATATATATATATATATATATATATATGTACACACACACACACACACACACACACACACACACACACACACACACACGCATATATATGTGTGTGTGTGTGTGTGTGTGTGTGTGTGTGTGTGTGTGTATATATATATATATATATATATATATATATATATATATATATATGATATTAAAATTGAGCGCTAATAAATTATGAAGCCTTGTATTATACCCACACAAATGTAATATTTTAGTAAAGTATTTATATGTAAATTATTACAGTATTTATGTTTTTAAAAACAACTGTAATTTGTAAATTGCAGTTTTTATAGTGGACCTTGCCTTTAAAATTTCTTATTTAGATGCTGCTATTCATTACCGGAGGGAAAAGTCACATGCTTGTATTGGCAGGGTATTAAATTCAGAGATTTTGACTGCATATGGTTCTGAAGAAGTCCTATAATATTTTGGGGGATGAAAGTGCTTAATCACTTTTTATTTATGTATATTAAATGGAGTTTTTATGACTTTGGTTTGTTGGCCATTTTTTAAAATATTTTTCCCACTTCCATGTGTTTAGGATTTAGGAGATGCTATATAAGCTGTACTTTTTCATTTTTTTTGGGGACGTTGTCATATGCTTTAACCAAGCTTAGGAATGCCCAGTTACACTCTTTCCTCATTTCTAGATTCTTCTCAACTATCTGTCTAACTGCAAACATTGGATCCATTGTGCTGCATCCTGATCTGAATCCAAACTGATTCTCTCCCATATTACTTTGTTCTACTCTGTGTATTCATTTATCAGTCACCCTCACTGGAACTTTCATGTAGTGTGACAGGAGTCTGATACCTCTGTACTGCCCACAGTTGTGAAAGCCCCCTTTGTTTTTGTACACTGACACTAGAATGCTTATTTACCAGTCACTTTGGATGCATCTTTCTCTCTATACTCCTAGGAGTACACTTTGGAGTAATTTCTCACCTAACTCACACAACATCTTGATTATATCTATTGTGAACTCACCTGAGTCTGGTGTTTTCCCTGGCTTTATTTTCTTTAGTGTTGTTACTTCTTCTAGGATGGGCTCCTCTTTTTCTTCTTTCATTGCAGGCTGTGTCTGCAGCAGTAGATCTTCTATGGGGTTTGCTTCATTCAGAAGATGCTAGAAGTATTCCTTCCATCTGCATTTGATATCATGTGGGCTGGTGAGTAGGTTATTGCTGGCATCCATTATGAAGTTTGTCAGATGACGATCTTCTTTATCATTCTGTCTTTGCCATGCAGCCTGATAGAGTTTCCTTGTATCCTATGCTGAGTCCCCTTTAAGAAGCTGCTAGAGTACCTCTGACACTTTGTTCTTTGCTGTTGCAAATGCTCTCTTAATCTTTTTGTTAGCCAGACAGTATTACTTCTTAGCCTGATCAATCTTTTCTATCTCTTACATTTCCTGCACTCCTTTATTTTGATTACTTCCCGAACTTCTGCATTTCACCACCGGCTTTCCTTATGTACCTTATTGCCATGATTGACTCATACGTATAGCTGTTCTATAGTTGAGACACAATGCTGATTTGAGGTGCTGCCATTCTTCTTCAACTCCATCTATTTCCTTTTCTTGCTGAGGTGCTAGAGCCTAGAGTATTTCCTTGAACTCTTGTGCTCTTTCTTCAGTCAACTACATCCTAGTCTCTGTTGACCTTAGAGCCTTCTTTGCAGCTGATTGTGGCAACCAGTGGTTTATGCTGTCGGCCAACTGTTTCAATGTGGGTGACTTTACAATTGCTAATTCTGCCTCAGTGCCCTTTCCTTGCTCAGAGGAAGTCTACCTAAGTTGTATGTTGACCAGTCTTGTATTTGGTCTTGTGATTGTCTCTCCTGCTGAACCATGTGTTCACTGACATCAAGCCATTTGCCAGGCAGAAGTCTAAAATGGCCTCTTTTTTTATTCCTGTTACCTTACCCATATGGATCCAGACAATCCTCATATCCTGTTCTATCTATCTCGATATGTGCATTCAGGTCCCCATTATCAAAAACAACTCTTGCTGTCTTGCTTTATCTAGTAGACCCTGCAACAGTTACCTGAATACACTCTTTTCCTCCCTCTCACAACCTTGCTATGGAGAATAGGCTGAGATTATAAATACTGCCTTATCCTTACACTGGAGTCTGATTGCCATGAGTCTGTCACTAATTGTGGTGACATCCCTCATTGTTTTCTGAAGCATCTATTTCATCACAATTCACATACCAATTCTAGTCTATACTCCTCCGAGTAGTAGATTGTGGATCTGAAGCCAAGTGGCTTTGCTACACTGCCCTTCTATCTTGTCTTCTGGATACATAGAATGCCCAATCTCCTCCATATCATCATGTCATCCCCTTCCAAGCTGAGTCCTGTATGTGAACAAGTACTGAGTGTAACAACTCTTAGATCATGTTTGGTAGGTTGTTTTTACCTCCAGCTTTCACTCAACAGAGCTATCCTAGGTAACCCCAGCTGGGGAACTGTACAACTGTATACTGGCTGGCCAGTATCTTCTGGACCTAGGGCTGCTAGGCAACTGCACATTTTATCAGTAAGTAGTGGAGCCTGATTTATTTGGTCGAATATATTATTAAAAATATGTGCAAATTTCATGTCCTGAAAGATTTTTTTTTTCAGAAAAAAATGATATACATATATATATATATATATATATATATATATATATATATATATATATTTCATGATACCTCAGTAAAGGAAAGTTTGTAAATGTCTAAAAAAGTTTTGATAAAATGCTTTGTACAGATATGTCATCAAAGCCAGAGATATGCAAACATTTGTAGTACTTGCCAAGGAATACTAAACCATCCTTATCACTGCATTGTGTATCTTTCAGAGAATACTGCACTGTCCTTATTACTGTGTTAAGTACTTTTTATCAAATGATGCACTGTCCCTACCACTGTGCTGAGTACTTACAGGGAATACTGCATTGACGCTATCTGCATTAAGTAGTTCTTAGGCAATAATGCACTGTCCTGTCACTGTATTAAGCACTCAGAGAATACTGCACTGTCCTTATTGGTATGTTAAGCACTCATCAGATAATACTGCACTGTCCCTATCACTGATCTAAGGATTCATCAGAGAATACCGCAGTGTTCCTATCACTATTTTAAGTACTCATCCGAGAATACTGCACTGTTCCTATCACTGTTCCAAGTACTCATCAGGGAATATTGCATTGTCCTTATCACTGCTTTCAAGCACTCTTTAGGGAATACTGCACTGTCCCAAACACAGTGTTAAGTACTCATCAGGGAATACTGCATAGTCCTATCTCTAGGAACACCAAACACAAAAATGTTGAATAAAAGCAAACTTTAATGCTGAATAAATCCAATAAAACTGATGTATAAATCCAATAAAATTGATGCATATATCCAATAAAATCGATGTGAGGGCTTTCGTTAAAACAATGTTAACTTCATCAGACAAGAGTCAATGTTATGTCATGACAATGCCAGGCATTAATGACAGGACATCAATTACCCCTGTCTTAAAACTAAAAGCCTTGGAAAGGAAGAAAACAGTACAAACTTAGCCATCCCACACAAGCACTTTATTAGAAAAAGTTTAATGTTTTTAGTTAGATTGTAAAATATTTTTAAAGTTTAACTATCATGATACTGACATCAACTTTTTAATAGTTCAACTTGGCTTGTTAATTCAGTTTTTTGCAAACATTTAACTTTTAGAATTATTTTTAGTGTATATACATATTTTGTAAGATGAAGTGTTGTTATAACAGTTAGCAAAGGGTTAACTACATCTACTCATTTTACTCATGGTTTAGCTGGTTTTCTGTGTCCAATCAGATTGTGTTAGAAGGTGTTTTTTAAACTGTATTTAAACATTGGCTGTACACATTGACTCTTGTCTGATGAAGTTAACATTGTTTTAACAAAAGCCCTCACATCGATTTAAGTGGATTTATACATCGATTTTATTGGATTTATTGGATTTATTCAGTATTAAAGTTTGCTTTTGTTCAATATTTTTGTGTTTGGTGTTCCTTGGGACCCTTCCTGCCAGTCTTCTCATTTATTTGGTTTGGCTCTTGCCTTTGATATTTTCCACAGTCCTATCTCTGTGTTAAGTAGTCAGGGAATACTGCACTGTCCTTATTACGATTTTTTTTAAACAAGAAACATCTTTATTATTATCACTTATGACATAGGCAAACATACATTTATATAAATGAAAACAAACCATATTGACATAGTTGTAGTTGCAAACATTATACATCACTTATAATCTATCCAGTCATTGTCAGTCAAACATTACATAGCTCATTCAAATCTTGCTTTCTTTTAAACTTCATTCCTCCTACAAAACATTATTCTGCATGCATTGTTCTCACAATTACCATATATTTCTATGTAATTTGTTCCCACCCTTTTCTAAAGATGCCATTTCCAGTTGTTTTATTTCTGTTATTGTATTCACTGTTTCTAGTACAATGCTTCAGACTTTGATTTTCATTTTCTAGTAATTGCTTTTTTGTCAGCCACCATAATTAGACTCAGACAAGGCTTTGCTATATCTTGACAATTCCAATTCTATATACTAACTCAAAAAAGCATTTCCTTGGTTATACTAATTTGTCAACAGTATTTCTGATAGAGTAGTCTGCAGGGAATTTTTAAAGTCTGCCAACTCATCACACTCCCAGAAAATATGTCTCCAATTATCTCTTTCTTCCCCATCAAACCTCCAACATTTGCTATCTAACAGAGGAAAATTTCTTTGGAGTCTACTTGGGGTATAAAAATATCTAGGTAAACATTTCCAAACAAAAATCCTAAATCTTCTAGACTTTGTTCCATATTTGGGAGCCATAGATATGTCCCCCATTGTTTCTTTGTGAATTGCTAATCCCATCTCTCTTCCCAATCCTTTCTAACCTCCTCTGATTGAGTATTATAATTAGTATGCAATATTTTATATGTCCTACTAATTATCCCCTTTTAACAGCAGCTTCTGTTCTAGATTCTACAAAAAAAAAAATCTACCAGTGCTGGTCTTTTGCTTATGATCAACCCATTTCTTTCTCTTTGCCTACATTCTGATATCAATCCTTGATAGGGAAGGCAGTCAGTAGCCTGCAGTCCAAATATATTCTTGGCTTCTTCCCATTCTATTCTCTTTCCTTCTCTAATTATTGGGTCTCAATACTTAAGTTCCTTTGCCCTAATTTCAGTCATCCATATCAGCAGAATCTTCTTTCTCCATGCCAGTGTTGGTTTAGTTCTTAGAATACATTCTGTTAGCTTATTTTTTAACTTTTTATTAGATTTTATATAACAAAATCAGTATAACAAATCTAATCAATAAACTAACACAAATAAAAATATATAGAAAGTCTATAACAGATGTAATTTCTAAGCATTATTAAAGTTTATCTAAAAGATCTTTAAGTTTTAACCATGACTGTTTTTTTAATGTGTAACGTTTGATGTTCTTGCGTTAGCAGTTTTTTTATCTCCCTATTACATAGTTTTTTTTGCTAAAGAAATAAATTCTGAAAATGAGAGGAGGCTTTTACATTTCCAATTTATTGTAATAACTTTCCTTGCAATAGCAAGAAGAAACCAGAGGAGAGGCGCTTGCATTCTTGCAATGGAGTTTGGGATTGGAGAGTTAAATAATAGTAATGAATTAGTTATATCACAATTATCTGACCACAACACTTTAGTGAAGTTCTTGAGATACAGCCAAATCAGAGCAACCATTTTACACTCTAAAATCATGTGAATCCAATTTGCATTTAAAGCTTATTCACATTTCCAGCACTTGATATTGTCTTTTTTATATATTAAAGCAATTTTGTGTGGAGTTAGGAAACTTCTGTGCAAGTACTGCCGTGTAAAAATTTTCAAAAAAGAGACAAGGTTGTATCACTAATGGATTTAAATATTAACATTTTATTAGTATCTGAAACTATTTCATTATTAATCTTTATTGAATAGTTCCAAAAAGACATATCTAGAATCAAAAATTCAGATTGCAAAATCTTATATATTGTCGATAAAGGTAATTAATTTTTATTTTCTAAGCTATTCATTTTAAAGAAGAAATCTAAAATCTTAGGAATTTCCCTCAGATTTATATTTAGTGATAATTGTAACTCATTACAGACAAATTCTCTAAATATTTGTATATTTAACCAATTGTTTTGACTTATATTATATCATGCCAGAAGATAATTGGCTTCATGTACGTTATTATTATTTAAAATTTGTTGCCAGAATTTTTAACCATTGTCTTCTATTTCTTTTATTTTATGTAAATTAAATGAATCTAGACAGCCTTTAGTGAAAGCAATGGGAAACATTCAAAGTAATACATTTTTAGTAAGATAATTACTATGCATTATTTTCCTAAAGTTGGTTAAAATATAATTAATGAAGGGTATGTAACTCAGGTTTTTCCTGGTATTAATACTAAAATATTTTATAAGCAAATATAATTTGTCCATTGAAAATATATTATTATTTACTTCTGTATTGTTAGTTGATAGTATGACTAATTTATGAATAGTTTTCTAACTCAAAGTATAACTAGAATTTAACCAATGACTTATTCAATTAAGAATAACTGATTTAGCATATAATTCAACATTTGGAAAACCAGTTCCACCATCATCACAATTTCTAAAATGCCAATCAAAAGCTATTCTCAGTTTTTGTGGATGCCATAAAAAAATTAAGTAATACATAATTTATTAGTTTAATATATTTTTAGGTGGAGAAGCAATCAGTGATTGTAAAAGAAATATAATTTTGGTACTATAATAATCTTTATCAAAGTTAGTCTGTCTTGCATTGGAAAAAATTATTCCAATCCTCTAAATGTTTCCTTATTGTGTTAAACATTTATAATTTACTGTTGCAGCTTCATACCAATTAGATTTTATAACAACACCTAAACATTTAAACTGCTTTTTTTCAATTAAACTCATTATGTTTTTTAATGAAATACTTTTTTTTTATTTATCAATAAGGTTTCAGCTTATTATGATTAAAACTTAAATATGAAATTTTCTCAAAATTTTTTATTGAGTTAATATGTTCTAAAGAGAAATCAATGTCTCCAATTGTCAATAAAATATCATCAGCAAAAAGCTGTATTTTAGAACAATAGTTGAAGAAACCTTTTATCCTTGAATTTGCTCTAATAAAGTTTGCAAAAGGATCAACTGCTAGAGCAAACAACAAAGGAGACAATGGGTAACATTGCTTTGTGCCTTTTAGCATTTTTAGATGACTTGACAAAAATTATCCAATTTTAATATATGATATTGAATTCTCATATTATCTATTTATTAAGTCAATAAATTCTACTAAAAAGTCTATTCTTTAAGTACTTTAAATAAACATGTCCAATTTATGGAGTCAATTGCTTTAGCTAAGTCTAAACTTATGATTGAAAGCTCTTTCTTTTTCTTATTGGTTATATCAATCAATGAGAAAAGTCTGACATTGTCTTGAACTTTCCTGTTTAGAATGAAACCTGTTTATCATACTCAGTAAGTCTTGACATCATTTGATTTAATCTTTTCAGAAGCATGGGCATAAACATTTTGTAATCAACATTTAGGAGTGAAATAGCTCAAAACAAGGAACATAATTCTAAATATTTATCTTGCTTCAAAATGGGAGATAGCATAGCATGTTTCCATGATAGAAAAGAGCCTTCAAATACTTTTAATAAAATTCTTAATGTATTGTCTAGAAATAATTTATATAACTCAGGGATTAATTCATCTAAACCAGGGGATTTATTATTTTTTTAATCTTTGATTTGGTCTTTTAACCCTTTAAAAGATATTGGTTTAATTTAAAGTTTTCTTATTTTGTCAATTTATTCTTTATATTTTTTTCAAAAACTTTCTAGCCTGTCACAATTATGTAAGGTAGAGTTGGTTTTGTTTACTGCTTCATAATGCTTTTTAAAAGTTTCTAAAATATCTTTTAGATTTGTTGCACTTTTAATTTTACTTCCAACATTATATGTTTATTTATTTATTTATTTATTTTACATTTGTTAACCGGGAGAGTCCGACTGGATACATGTCCATTTTCAGCGGAGGCCCGGGGAGAAAAGCTCCAAGTACATAACAGACATATGAACATTGTTAATGCAAAAAAAGGAAGATAGTTGAGTTCTAAATACAATATAAAGATACATCACATCTTGGGGAAAAAAAAAACAGCAGCAGCATATAAAATTTGTTTGATATGGTTAATATTTTTTAATCCTTTTGATCTTACTGCTAATCTATGTAATTTTTTTTGGTTAACCAAATATGACTGTAATTTAAGTTATTCTAAATTTATTGAAGCATTATGTTTCAATATTTCAACATATTTTTGATTAAAATTTTCAATTCTGTGTTTGTATTTATATCATTAACTTTTAGATGTAGCTTTAATGTATTCATTTTTCTATGTAAACTAATTAATTCTTTATCCCATTCCTTTCTTTTAGTTAAATACCAACTTTTGATTATTCTATATAGCTATATTTTCAATGTGTCCCATAAGATAACATCAGAAGTTTCTTTATTATTATTAAGCTCTAAAAAGGTTTAAGTCTTTTAAAAACAATCTTTAAACTCATTTATTTTAGTAATGTAGGCTATAATTATTTGCCAGAAAATCAAATCATTAGGTTTGATATTAAAATTAAAAGTGACAGTGCTGTGATCGGACAATGGACAAGAAATTATTGAAACTTCATCTACTTTAGAAAATAATTTATCAGAAGTAATAACTTTATCAATAGTTGTTTGAGTACCAAATATATATGTGTAATGCATGTAATTTAGATAACTTGGCAATTTTATTTCATAAATATTTTTTGTTTGTGGAATCAATAAAATAATTCTGCCCTTTAGCCATTCAAATTAACAGATTCCTTTCAGAAGCCACCGTTTTAGAACTATGGAAAATATCTCACATAATCCCCCTACATAAAGGAGGTAACTTCACAGACCTTACAAACTTCAAAATGATTCATTACTTGCACACACACACACACACACACACACACACACACACACACACACACACACACACACACACACACACACACACACAAACACACACCATAAGCTCTTGTCAAACACCCAGCATGGCTTTTGACCCTTCCATAGTACCACCACTGCCTTATTGTCCTTCTCCAATACAGTAAACTCTCATAGAAATGCTGGTAAATTTGTTTCTGCCACCTTTCTTGATCTCTCAAAGGCCTTCAATATGGTTAGATATGATGTTCTTATCAAAGAACTACTTGAATGCGGACTTTCTCTTCCCACCAGAGCCTGGTTCCAAAGCTATTTAGCTGGCCATTAGCAAGCAGTGTTGTGGAAACAAGAACTTTCCCCCCTTCTCCCAGTTTCTCTTGGTGTTCCCCAAGGTTCTATTTTAGGCCCTCTGATTTTCACCTTCTATACAAATAAGCTGCATTCCTCCACTCCCAAAGCACCTGTCATCCAATACGCAGATGATTCTATGTTAATTTGTGCAACTTTCTCACTACAGGAACTTCCACATTAACTGAGGAATCTTTCCTCTCTATAGAAACATGGTTATCCAGTATCCAACTAATCCTAAACCCTGCTAAAACCAAACTACTACTCTTTAATTAGGTCCACCTCATCAACTTCCACCTTTAATATCATGTCCAGTAACAAAAATACTATCTCTCTCACAGAGCACACCAAACTCCTGGGCATTGAGATTGATAATAATCTAAGATTTGATATTCATATTTCTCAGACCATCAAGAAAGTTTACAAAAACCTAGATACCGTCTACAGAAATAGGCAATTCCTTACCCAACAAATAAAAGCTAATATAGCCCAAACTCACCTAATTTCTACCCTCCTCTATGCATCACCTATTCTCACCAACCTTAGAAAAGCATACATAGCTAAGCTTGACTCCTGCTATAACAAAATTGCTAGATTTGCATCTGACTCCCCTTTTAGATCTCACCACTGCTCATCCGTGAAGCAGCTCAACTGGCTGGAACTTTCTCAACTCCTGCGTTCTCTCTGGCCCACAAAATTCTCTATCAACCAGAAAAAAAACCTGCATTGCAAAACCTACTTCACCTCCACACCAACAACAGAACTCTTCACTCCAGTAACAAACTTATTCTCACTGTAACTAAGTCTAATAATACAGCAGGTGAGGCCCTCTTTTCTAAATATGTATCCAAAATATGCAACTATTATCACTTCCTTCACACAATTTAAAAAAGCATTAAAACTGCATCTCACTAATAACTGGCTATGCTCTTGCACTACACCAGGCTAGACCCTCCATTATGCTAGACCCTCCTTCACTTTAACTATCTCATGCCTCTAGATGAACAGCTAGGTCTAGATTCTATGACTGTATAAATACATACAATATAATAACAATTGTTTGTTGTTATGGATTAGACCCTAACAATCTTTAAGGAAATGTTTACACGTGTCTCCAGCAATGATTGATGTCTTTATATATTTTTTTAGACTAGTGAATCTTTTACTGTAAAATGTCTTTGTTTCACTAAGTGTGTCTACTATGTATGTATATACGCTACTATTAATTAAGACTCTCTGCATTTTGTATGTAATTTTACTTTATAAGCATGTAGTTTTTTGTTACATGTTAATGATACGTGTGGAGCTTTTCTCCCCATGCCTCCACTGAAAATGCACCTGTGTCCAGTGGACTACGCGGGTTAACAAGTGTAAAATAAAATAAAATAAATAAATAAATCTTTTAGCAGCAGCTGATAAAGCAGGTTTTCTGTCTTTAGTAGTGTCTCTTGTAAAAAGAATGCAATTAAAGACACCAGCTAAAATAATCTCACCCTTTGAATATGAAGAAATTATATCTAAATACTTTCTTGCAATTTTGGAACCAATACCTGGATTCCAATATATTAACAAAAGTGAAATATTTCTTATTTATGTCCAAAACAGCTAAACGCAAGATTCCATTTTTATCTGAACATTTATTAATTATTTGAGGCATTGCCAATGTTTTCTTCCATAAAATTAGAGTGCCTCTCCTATTGGAATGGTAATGTGAATCCACAAATATTAAGTAATATTTAAAATACTGTCTAAGTCTTTCTTTATTAGATGAGTTTTTTTATAAAAAAGCAATATGAATGTTATGTATTTTTAAATATTTAATTAAGCTGCCTCTCTTTATAGGGTTATTGAGACTATTCACATTTAATGAGATGTACTTTTAAACAGACAAAATTATATTGAAATATAGTAAATACTGTTATGGACATAAAATTCAACCTAGCCACTAATAATATTATATTGAAACTATTTTCATTCTCTAACATGGAATAAGTGATTCCAGGTTTGATAATATAATCATGTAAACCACCCTCTTCCATCACAAAATCATTAATCTATGCCTTTCTAGGGCTACTGCCTCAAGAATTAGTTTAATTAACAAAATTATTTAATAATTAGCTACTTTCTTTAAACATTATTCAATTTAATGAATAAGAATGAAATATTATGAATAAAAAGGGTCTATATCAGAACACCGGACGTTTATACTTTCAAATGTTCTTATATCGACCCCTATTCAGCGAACGCTGAAAATAGCAAAACGACAGATAACCGAATTTTTTGCTAGGGAAAGAATTCGGTTGTCCGTTTCTGTCATTTTGCTATTTTCAGCACTGTGGTGGAAAGTTATGGGTTGGGTTCAGGTAAGTGTGCAATTGGGCATGGGTTAGGTGAGTTAGGGCGCGAGGGAGGTGTGTGTGCATGTCCAACAGCTCAAGGTTTGACATGCCCTTCTATGTTAAGAAGAGATCGCCTCTGAGTAGACAATATGCCACAGAGTATAGTTGGAGTTTTTTTAGATGGTCAGCATATGGCATCTGCTTTAGGCCTGTGATTCTGTTAGTGAGGCATTTCTGCAGCCTTTCCAGCTGTTGCAGATGTCTTGTGAGGTATATACCAAACAGGGAGTTATACTCTATAATGGGTCTAATGAGGGATAAGTACAGTGGGACAATGACCTCCTTTTTTCTGAATGAAAAGCCTGTAGTGATGAGGTGTGCCACATAGAAGGATTTCCTGACTGTTGTGGCGATGTGGTTATCGATGGTGAGACCACAGTCCACCTGTGTCCCTAAGTTTCTCATCACACTTTTGATGTTTAGTGTACTGCCACCTATGTGGTACATGTTTTTTTTTCCAAAGGGGATAACTATACATTTCTTGGCATTAAGCCTGAGCCCATGGCTCTGGCACAAATCATCTGTTTCTATAAGGCCCTTTTGTAGAATATCCACATCATTTGGGGATTCAATAATGGCTCCCAGTTTGCAGTCATCTGTGAACTCTGCCAGCAAGAGTCCCCTAGTGTTGGCCTGTACTTCAGAGAAGTAGATGCCAAACAAGAGTGGTCCCAGGACTGAACCCTGAGGTACTCCATTTGTTACTTGTCTGGAGCTGGATTTGGAGTCAGCTACTTTTAGTCTGGGTTCTTTCAGTAAGTCAGTTGGCAACCCATCGAGTGGCGTAGGGATGTATGCCCAGCTTAGTAAGTTTATTTATGATTCCAGAGTGGAGGATGGTGTCGAAGGCCCTGGTGAGGTGCAGGCAGGCTGTGTGGACCGCCCTACCCTTGTCCACAGCTCTGGAGACTGATTCGAAGAAGTCAATCAGGTTCATGAGACAAGATTGGCCCTTCACGAACCCAAACTGGGTGAGGTCCAGTGTTTGAAGGTTGCCAATGTCTTTGTTTATAAATTCCATGACAATGCGTTCCATGCCCTTTCAGATCAGGCTCATCAGACTGATGGGATAGTAGTTCTCAGGATCCAAGGTGGATCCCCCCCTTGTGGAGTGGGATAACTGTAGCTGTGCACCACTCAGTGGGCACAAAGTTGTAAGAAAATCATTATATATTGTGCAATTTATATGCAGTGGAGGACATTACTTAACTAAGCCTAAAACCAGTTTTTCTCTAGAACTGTTTATTTCAACTGCATTCTATAGTCCCTCTAAATTATCAGCGCTATACTTTTTAATCTAAAACAAGAGGAGAGAGAAGAGGACTAAACTATAATAAAAGTTATATCTGTATATGTACCAATCTAGAATTTAGATTTTAATACCTTTTGAAACATCAGAATTAGATGTTTTATTACTACATTATTATCAAACTTTTATTTTCCAAGAAACAAGTTATAAACCTAAAACCCCTGGATAATCATATTTTATATTATAATCTTCACAAATAAAAAATGAAAAGACATGAAAGTGCCATTACTGGCAGCAATCCACATATTCTGTGCTGTATATGATTAGCACATATCTCATTAGTGCATAGCATCAGTGCTACATACTATGTAGTGCAGCCCACATCTTAACAGCTGACATGGCAATACAGTCACATTGCCTACCTCCATATTGTTCCTTGCAATTTCTGTATACTTTCCTTCTACTTAATGTAACTGTATGTATAATAAAGCTTAAAATGTAGAAGCAGTGTGGAACAGAACAATGGACTTCCTTATCATATAACCTAATATAAAGCATGTAATCATATCCACATATTAATTCAGCATTTGTTATACTTTGTCAATTATTATTATTATGCCTCAATAATTTTTGTCTGCATCCTTTCTATTACTTCAATAAATAATAATAAGTTTGACTGCTGATTAACCAGTACTTAAAAATAATAAATACATAAATAAATAAGTTACTTTGTAGAAAATAAAGGGTATACAACTACGACCATAGACTAATAGCATCAGATGCAATATTAAAATTGAAACAGCATCGTAAATGCTTCAGCACTGGGCTAATCACTTTTGTCTTCCACATCAGTAACACAAGTAAAACAATATGAAGAAATGTAAACTCGGCATATCTAAAAACAATATTCAGTGTTCCACTTCAATGTAAAGCAAACCCATTTCAATACATTAACATTGTATATAATTTCCTATTGAGTACATTCAGAAGACCTGTACAAATGTCTTGGACTTTGTATCTCACATAAACAGTGTGGACTAAAAAGAAAATTGTTATTGCCTATATGCACCATGTCATAATAGCTTTTAATCAAAACTGCATCTGTATGTCCTTAAAGTTGTTTTGTTTAGCTCCATTAAAGCATTTGAGTGAGTGTGTATTCGGAGAAGTTCAAAGGTCATGCTGGCCTGTTAGCTGTACCTTCGAACTGTCAGACTTGCTGCTTCTTATTAATCAACAGGAATTATGCTCATGATCTCTGTACAATTAAGCTTTTCTGTGTTCTAGCAGGACTCTTTAGATATTTAATCAAAAATTGACCACTGACTCATGCAGTACACAACCAAATGTGAATATTTTATAAATAAAAAAGACAAAAATGTATACGTTAATTCTGATACGAGTATAATACATTTAAATATATTGGAAGCACCCACTCCTACTAGGAAAGAGCAAAAATACCAATCCTTAACTAAAATATATTAGTGAAAGAAAACTAACCAAACAACAAAATAAATACAACAAGTAAAGAATTCACAAAAGGAGAAAAAGAATAAATATACTAGAGAGAGGGAAAGGACATATAAAGAAAACATGTTCAAGAGAATGGAGAAAGTAAAGGATAACATGTTTGAAAATTACAGGCCGCTACCCACAAATAAATCCCATTAACTTCAAGATGAATATAAAGATGAACTTTTATGTTACTTAAAAATCAAGATAATATATATGAAACTATGTACATTATTATTTAAATGTGTAGATATATATATAAATTATTTTGTAAAGACAGATATTACCTTATGGATGTGTTTGCCCTTAGTAGCCTCGAACTTCTATTCAGTGTGATGACATACTAAACACTAAAGTCTAATTATTTTTCTTTGAAATTTTTACTGCTTTTGTCTTTGATAACTATGGTACTTTTGGTTGCTTGTCTTTTCAGACTTGGTAAAGACAGGTCCATTTCTTAAATTTTGTCTAATACATTGTTTTTCTGGACAAAATCTAAGGCTTCCTTGAGATTGGTAAAGATGCTTTGACCCTCGGAAAGAAAGATTTTGTTCCTGACAGGAAAGATAATTTGTGCTTTCATGTCCAATTTCTTCAGATTTTTGATGAAATGGACACACGCTTTCCTTTTAGATATTACTGTAGCAGTGTAGTCATTATCACATCTGACCTGGCACTTTTTTCCATTTATTTGAACTGGAGTTCCTGACCAGGCAGCTCTCAAAAACAAATCTTTCTCCTATGGTAATACAAATTTAACAATTATAGACCTTGTAGCTGATGAATTTTTTGAAGAAGAAATATTTGACAAAGATCTATACCAAATGATAGAGATGCAGGTAAGTTTAATGCCTTAGGTAGCCAGTCATTTATAAATTTAACCACGTTATTACCTTCCATCCTTTCTAGGACTCTATAAATTCTAATATTATTCCTTGTTGATCTACTTTCTACATATTCCACTTTTTCCAAAAACATGTTATTTTGTTTTAACAGGAAATCTAGCTGGCTTTCATTCTCAGTCTGTCTTCCATCAATATCACTGACTGATTCTTCTATGAATGCAGTTTGATCAGAATGCCTTCTTATGATTACCTGTAGTATGTCTAATTGCTTCTTACTGTCTTTCTTCATATTACCCATTATACTTATCAAATTATCCATCTAGAAAGGTTATGTATACTTGTTATAATTGTTTGTAATTCTTTCTTCATTGTATTGTCTTGAGAAGCTTTTGAATGACCCATAGCTATTGCTGTCAATAGAACTTCTGACAGGAAAAGAAACCAAATTAATCCTATAGATTTAATATTTCTTCTCAATAAAGTTGCCAGGCTATTATAGTAATAAGAAGAAACAGATATATTCAAAGTTGTTGATGTTAAAATAAAAAAATTCCTGTCAAATAAAGTATATTAAGGCAGAGCCAGAGATTTGTGCTGTTATCTGCTTGGCATATTAAGCATGCTCCTTCATTCTGCTAGTTTATGAATATAATAGTCTATATGTCTATTGTTATTCTCCTTAAGGATCTGCATCAAAAATCCCAGCCTATCTTTGTTTCTTGAGCTTCTCTCTGTTACATCATCATCCCTTCCCACTTTGAATTATAGCTTTATGCTTCTACTATGTATAGGAGCCTTAACTGTGTAGCTCTGAAATACCCCTTTAGATCAGGTAATCTCAAATCATCTTGTGCTATTGGAAGAATCAGCCTATCCAACTTGTCTCTTACCATCTTCCCCTCTGAGATAAAATCCTTCAGCTCTTTTCTAATTGTTATCTGCAACTTCTCCTCAGGTTGATAAAAATATGCCTGACCTATGTATAAAACTAAAGGGACTAAAAACATTTAACCGCTTGTATCTTGCTATCCATATCCATAAAACAGATCTTCTGTTTCTCTATTTTTGCATTTTTTGTTTAGTCTATTTGTACATATCCTTAGCTGCCACAACAGAATCCTTTTAATCCATACTCCTAAGTACTTTATTTTATCATGTCCCATAAATATGGATATTGCTGAACCAATTTGTGTGTGGATAAATTGTTTACAGCTATTGCCTTTGTTTTAGCTTCATTCATTTTGTATCTCAAAAAGACTTGAAACTGTCTCAAAATGTTTAACAACACTGAAATGTCATTTTCTGGCTTTATCAGGTATAAAATGATATCATCTCCAAATAAAGCAAGCTTTTCTTGAATATCATACCAATTATATCCCTGAATTTCTGAGTCCCTTATTTTCTTTGCCAAATATAACACAAATAACCAATAGGAAAGAAACCCCCCTAACTGGCTCCTCTGCTCAAGCAGAAATTATCAGAGAGGAACTCACTTTCTTTAATTTTCACATCCGGTCCCTCATATATCCTCCTAATCAACCTTATAATTTTATCAGGAAATGAAAATGCTTCCATTGCCCTGTCATAAAATCTCAGCTTACTCTGTTGACATAGCTCTCAACCTCCTGGCACAGAATATCTGGACAAAGCCAAGAATAGTGGGGGGACAAAGCCCACAAAATAGGGACAATTTTCAAATATTGTTTTTATAAACTTAGAAAGTTATTAGAATAAAAGGTCTTGTGTTAACATGGATTTTCTGAAGGATATGAAGTCTGAAACTCAAACGTCTTTCATTAAACAGTAAATTCAGTCCTCACTGATTTGCCACAAAAATTCAGAAAGCCACAATTTTTTGTGGAACAGACCAAAAATATGAGGTAAAAATCTGGACATTCTACAAAAATCTGGACAGCTGAGAGGTATATCTGTTGAATGTTTTCTCTGCATAAAGACCCACAAACAAGAGTGGTATTTTCTCACATTCTGCTTCCCTTTGGATCATCATTGTTCTGTTAATATTGTCCAGTGTTTGCTTCCCCTCAAACACATTGATCCATATCTATCAATCTTGACATCACCTTTGCCATTCTTTTAGCCATTATAGATATAAACACTTTATAATCATGGTTTAGAATTGAAATGGGCCTACACAAAGCTGATGGGTCTTTATCTTCTATGTATTTACAGTCACCACCACTTTCTTCCAGGATGTTGATGATTTTCCTCCTCTTAAGATACTGTTAAACAAAACCTTCTAGAAATGCATCAGTTTTTTTCCCTCCTGGATTTCAAACTTCCACAGGAAGTATTCCTGGGAACTTTCTTGTAGATTGGTTATACATCATAATTTTTCTCATCTCCTCCTATCCTAACTATTTTTAATTTTGCCTCATCTACCTCTAACCTTGGCATATGCAATTTTTCCATAAACATTTCCATTTGTATCTTTTCTTGATTTCCATAGTTCTCTGCTTCATACAGATGTTCATAAAATTTTCAAAATATTTCTAGTACCTGTACAGGATCTCTTGTTATCTTCCTTGTTATAGGCTTCCTAAGCTTGATGACAACCCTTTCTACTTACTGCTGCCTGAGTCATTGTGCTAAAAGTTTTTGTGCTTTGGAGTTAACATTAAAAAAACAGTTGCTTAACAGAAGTGTTTCTAAACATGTGCATATTATCAAAGTAATCCTTTATTTTCTGTTTGGCATTCTGTAATTGCTCTTCTTTTTGTTCTGTGAGACTCCCCTATTCTGCAATACGTTAAAGGAAAACTCCACCTTAGAACTAAAAAAAACATGTTTTTTCATTGTATCTTGTTTTCTGAGCTATTTTAATGCCTCAAAAACACTCCAAGTGCTTATGGGACCTGCCTTGGTAATGTGATCTTGTTTTCTTGCTTTCATTCCTTCTTCCCAGAATACATTTAGACATAATGAAATGGTGTTGTTTTCTCATGCCATTAATTTATTTATTTTATTTATTTTTATTTTACATTTGTTTACCAGGAAAGTCCAACTGGGCAGAGCCCATTTTCAGCAGAGGCCTGGGGAGAAAAGCTCCACAAAAAGAGACAGTACATATAACATTAGTAACAGTAAATACAGCATAACAAACAATATATATACAACATAAGTTACAGTAGATGCAGCAAGTCTAACAGTAGATACAACATTAGATCATGTCCAGAACATCAGCTATTAGATACAGTAGATACAACATCAGATATTAGGTGAGATAGAATGGCAGGACTGTGAAGCACTGTCATCTGAACACACTTATTGTAACAGAGATACTTTTATGTTTCCCTGACTGAGGCTTATTTATGTGTCTGTCAGAGCTTGTTCTTTGCTATAAATAGCTGTTAGCTACTTCCGGCAAAAGAAAGTAGGTAAATAGCAGACTTTTGTAAAGGGATTATTTTGTAGTTCTAAAACAACTGACAGACCTTCCCCCACACTCACATGCTGAGGTGTGAAAACTTTCACTGCAGGAAATGATCCTTGCTGTACATTTACAGGTGACAAATACTAGGACTCCAAACTAAGCCTGTCTGCTACTTCTCAATGCCTTCAATGGGAAGTTTTTTCACTCATGAATGATGCAGAATTAAACTGTGCTTTACTAGTTCCTTACTTATTTCTGTCATGTCCACTCCCTTATTTCTATTTCATATTTATTTATACTTTGGTAACCAGGAAATTGAACTGCTCCCAGGAACCTTTTCAGCCACAACTTGAGCTACATTGCCAAAGATAATAATAAGTAATAGATGCACTTAGCAATACAAAGAAAAAATACTGACATAAAGACATTGAGAAAGATTGCATGTGCAACACATGTATGACAGTGAATAAATAAAACATTAAACAACACACAGGTAAAAAACGCACTCTCCAAAGCTAAGAATACAGCATCCATGGGACCAGATGACATCCCGGGCTGTGTACTACATGAACTACAAAATGAACTGGCACCTCACCTAAGTGTCATGTTTAATCATAGCCTCACCTCAGGCTTTTTGCCCACTGAGTGGTGCACAGCTACAGTTATCCCACTCCACAAGGGGGGATCCACCTTGGATCCTGGGAACTACCGCCCCATCAGTCTGATGAGCCTGATCTGCAAGGCCATGGAATGTTTTATCATGGAACTTATAAACAAAGACATTGGCAACCTTCAAACACTGAACCCCACCCAGTTTGGGTTCATGAAGGGCCAATCTTGTCTCCTGAACCTGATTGACTTCTTCAAATTAGTCTGCAGAGCTGTGGACGAGGGTAAGGCAGTCCACACAGCCTATCTGGACCTCATCAAGGCCTTCAACACCATCCCCCACTCTGGAATCATAGATAAACTTACTAAGCTGGGCATTAATCTCTATATCACTTGATGGGTTGTCAACTGGCTTACTGACAGAACCCACACTGTAAAAGTAGCTGACTCCAAATCCATCTCCAGATAAGTAACAAGTGGAGTACCTCAGGCTTCAGTCCTGGGACCGCTCTTGTTTGGCATCTACTTCTCTGACGTACAGGCCAACACTAAGGGACTCTGGCTAACAAAGTTCGCAGATGACTGCAAACTGGGAGACATTATTGAATCCCCAAATGATGTGGATATTCTACAAAAGGGCCTTACAGAAGCAGATGCTTGATGCAAGAGCCATTGGCTCAAGCTCAATGGCAAGAAATGTATAGTTATCCCCATTGGGAAAAAGCATGTACCCATGAATTATCACATAGGTGGCAGCACACTAAACAGTGAAAGTGTGATAAGAGACTTAGGGACACAGGTGGACAGTGGTCTCATCTTCGATAACCACATCACCACAACAGTCAGGAAATCCTTCTATGTGGCACACCTCATCACTAAGGGCTTTTCATCCAGAAAAAAAGGAGGTCATTGTCCCACTGTACTCATCCTTCATTAGACTCATTATAGAATACAATGCCCCATTTGGTATGTACCTCTCAAGACATCTGCAACAACTGGAAAGGCCGCAGAAATACCTCACTAAAAGAATCACAGGCCTAAAGCAGATTCCCTATGCTGACCGTCTAAAAAATTCCAGCTATATTCTGTCGCATATCATCTACTCAGAGGCGATCTCTTCTTAACATACAAGGCCATGTCAAACCCAGAGTTGTTGGACATGCTACACTTAAAGAAATCCCAATCCCTCAGAGCCACACACTCCAGGGATCTAAACCATGTCATCACAATGAACAAAACATGCTGTCAGGATAGATTCCTGACCCAGAGACTCCCCAGACTCTAGAATAGACTGCCCATACATGTCAAGCAGAGCACCTCTTTGGCCCTCTTCAAAAGGAACCTTGACAATTGGATAGAAGATAGGAAATTCACCCCAGGGATCACGTCAGTCACCCTGCTAGACAAGAGTCCAGGGAAGTAAATATTGTCAGAAGAAATAGCCAGGGAATTGTTATGGCCAGGCTTGTATAGGCCCTATGACCGATAGCCTAGTACCAACCTATGAACCTATGAACTTGTGAACATTTATTAGAATGTATACATTAATAATAATTAACTATACTATGCTAAGTTTACTATAAATAATGGACTGTATGCACACATATTTTATATATATATATATATATATATATATATATATATATATATATATATATATATATATATTTAGTATGTGTGTGTATGTCTTTGTGTAAATACCTCACTAAGAGGATCCTGGGCCTTAATCAAATGCCCTATATGGACAGACTCAAAAAGCTCCAGCTATATTCTGTCTCATATCGCCTACTTAGAGGCAATCTCTGCTTGGCCTACAAAGCCATGTCTGACCCAGAGCTGTTAGATATGCTACATATGAAGAAATCCCAGTCAATCTGTGCCACACACTCCAGGGACCTCAACCTCATTACCACAATAAACAGAACATGCTGGAGGGACAGGTTCCTAACTCAGAGAGTACCCATGCTCTGGAACAGACTTTCCATTCATGTTAAGCAGAGCATCTCACTAGCCCTCTTCAAGAAAAATCTTGACAAGTGGATGGGCAATAGAAAATTCATCCTAGGGATCACTTCAGTGGTCTTGCTTGATAGGGGCACTGGGAACTAATGATGGGCAGCAAGATGCCAGGGAATCATTTTGGGCTAGGCTTACATAGGCTTCAGGGCCGATTACCTAGTACACACCTATGTACCTACATGTGTGTGTGTGTGTGTGTGTGTGTGTGTATATATATATATATATATATATATATATATATATATATATATATATATATAGTACATGCGTACAATAATGAGTGTGTAAGTGTGTGTGTGTGTGTGTGTGTGTGTGTGTGTGTGTGTGTGTATGTATGTGCATGCATGTGTGTTTGTGTGTGTGTGTGTGTGTGTGTGTGTGTGTGTGTGTGTGTGTGTGTGTGTGTGTGTGTGTGTGTGTGCGCAATTAAACACAGTTAAGTACTTCTCATTTCCTTTTCTTAATGTTTTTAATGCGAGACCATACAGCAAATGTAAGTTAAAGTAAATTCACCTGTATATTATGGTTGTCTGGTCACTTTTCCTTTGTGGAGTAAAAAATGCTCATGCACTCTAACAATTTAAGGACCGACTCAAAGTCAGTGGGAATTTCTCATCATGGATCTGTGTGTACCAGATATGCATCACCTCTGAGAGGATGTCACAAAAAATCATAAAAGCCCTTTTTTATGAATGCTATCTGTGCACCTAGTTGATAGTGTTGCCACATGTCTTTTTTTTCTGCAGTTCTGTCTGGTGTATAAATGTCTGTGTTGGGGGGGGGCTTGAAAATGATAAATGTGTTGATACTTTACAAGAAAAAACATTCTCTGACTTTTATATAAATGTTACAGAAAACTTTGATACTACATTTAAGTTATCTTAACATATAAACTATTGTAGTTAGCTTAAAATACAAACTATTATAGGTTCATAGGTTAGTACTAAGCTAACTGCCCTTGCGAGCCATTTTAAGCCTAGCCAATTATCCCTTGTGAGACTCAAACCCTACACCTTGTGTTTGTAAGGCAAACACCTTAACCATTAGGCCACCCTCCCAACCCTATAAACAGCCTTTTAAAGCTTAGCATTTCAATACCATGTTGTTGCCTTTGTAAATTTGCCAGAAGAGGTGGTAACTGCCTTTAAACCACAGACTAATCCAACTTCTTCATTTTGCTATGAATGGGGAAAGTTAAGTTCTCCTCCTGTCTGCAGTAAAAATAATGGAAAACAGTTCCACAGCTTTTTGTCTTTTTTTATATCAGATGCTGTGTTCCTGACATTAGTAGGATTAATTGCCCATTTAAGATTAACAGCAGTACCAGGCAGGGTAAACTATAGATTTAACTGTATCTATGACATGTCATGCAGGTGGATACAAATGTCTCTGCAAAGTATCTGAGAAGTTAAGCTTAAAAAAAAAAGTAGGTGGGCTTTCCCACCCAAATATACAATGTTGGAGCCATGCTGTAGGGAGAAAAGAATCCTAAGGATTAAGTTAAACTGTAGGAGAGGGCGGAGTTTTCCTTTAAGATTTGCCAGTCCCTCTAAATAATTATTGTTGTTTCTTAACCATATCTCTCTTTCTCATATTTATACCCTATTTTAAATGTCACTTTAATTTTATCCCACTCCCTAACTATATTTTCAGAAGAAATTTTTATCTTCTCTAATAACTCCTGAATAATTTCTACCACCCATTCCTTCAATTCTCTGTTTTCAATAGATAGGTGAGATAGCACCAGTGACTCATTTTTATTTCATTATCTTTAATTTTTGTTTTAGTTATTATTGATGCATGACCTGAAAAAAAATATTGGATACATATCATAACTTTCAATTAAATGCACATGTTACTGTGAAATATAAGTTCTGTCTTGCCTAGCCCAGTTTTTGTCTCTTGGAGAATAATATGTAAATTCACTCCAAACTCCTATTACTGAATTCATATCTTCCATGCCAAATATTTTAATAACTTTCTTCAAAAATCTACCCAATTTTGTTATATTTTCCCTTCTGTACCCCCAATGCATTTTCAGTGCTTCAAATCAAATTCCAGTCCCCAACAATTAGTAATATTCCTTGTGAAAGCTGATTAATTCTCCCAGAATTTTCTTAAGCTCCTTAGCAATTTTAGGTGGAATATAAATACATGCCAGTGTAATCCTCCTCCCTTATCAGTAGCCCGTTAGTACTACAAATCTGCCATTATTATCTTTTTCCTCTTCTATCACTATTGGAGCTCCTCTTGCAGTTAATATAAATACTTCCCTTTTCCTTTGTCCCAAATGTTCTACTCAATAACCATCCTGAAAACCTTTCTTTATCAAATTCATATGCTCAATTCTTTCCAAATGTGTCACTTGTAGCATAAATATTTGCACTTCAAATTTTTAATATAGCTCACTATTCCTTCTTTTTTGTATATATCTGTGAGACCATTTTATTTAAGATAATGTAGAAAGTGTTGTCATTATGTTAATAAGTTATTATTCCCACCTGTTACATACAACAGCTTTTTTCAATGTCTAGTTCCAGCTTTTCTGTTACATCCATACACTAATGTTTGGCAAGTTGGCTTTTTATACAGTTGTTTCTTGCCATATCCATTTGAACCTATGTCACATCTTATAAATTATTTTGTTTTAGTGAAATTCCTCAAACAAATAAACAGGCACATACAAGATCACCCCTAAAACCTATTAACTTAATACTGACACACAAACCTGTGTTCATCTTCAAATATTGAAATTTAACCCTCCTAAAAGAAACAATTGTGCCAGACTGCCAGCCATGTTCAGAGGCTTGGATTAACCTATAAGGAAGGTTATCCATGCTAAGACACATGGTGCAGCCTGTGTTTCTACTAAGTGCTGTCTGTTTTTGTCTTATCTTTATTCCTGTCCTTATCACTATGTTAAGTACTCATCAGAGACTACTGCACTGTCCCTATCACTGTCCTAAGTACTCATCAGAGAATACTGCACTGTCCCTGTCACTGTTCTAAGTACTCATCAGAGAATACTGCATCGTTCTTATCACTGTTTTTAAGCACTCTTAGGGAATACTGTACTGTACTGTCCTAATCACTGTGTCAAGTACTCATCAGGGAATACTGCACTGTCCCCATCACTGTTCTAAGTACTCATCGGGGAATGCCGCACTGTTCTTATCATTGTTTTTAAGTACTCTTTAGGAAATATTGCACTGTCCCAATCATTGTGTTAAGTAATCATCACAGAATACTGTACTGTCCCTATCACTGTGTTAAGCACTCAAGGAATACTGCACTATCCTTATCACTATGTTAATTGCTCATCACAGAATACTGGATTGTCATTATTACTGTGATAAATAATCATTAAGGAATACTGTTCTGTCCTTATCACTGTTTTTAAGTACTCTTTAGGGAATATTGTACCATCCCAATTATTGTGTTAAGTACTTATCAAGGAATACTGTACTGTCCCTATCACTGTTCTAAGTAATCAGGGAATACCACACTCTCCCTAGCCCTGTGTTAAACATTCAGGGAATACTGAACAATCCTTATCACTATGTTAATTGCCCATCACAGAATACTGTATTGTTACTATTACTGTGATAATTAATCATAAAGGGATACTGCTCTGCCCTTATCACTGCATTAAGTACTTCTCAGACTATACTGCATGGTCCCTATCACTGCATTAAGTACTTTTCAGGGGAGGGGATACCACACTGTCCTTATCGCCATCTTAAGCACTCAGGGAATACTGCACTGTCCTTATCACTATGTTAAGGATGCATCAGGGAATAATGCACTGATTTTATCACTGTGGTAATACTCATTGAGGAAAATACTGCACCATCCTTATTAGTGTATTAAGTATTCAGCAGGGACTACTGCACTGATTCACTCTCTGTGTTAAGTACTCAACAAAGAAGGCACGGCTGTCCTTTTCATTGTGTTAAGACTGGCTTTACTACTTTTGTAGAAATAAACACTTCCTGACTTAACTTCTTTAAGTACAAACATGATAGGGGTAGTTCAGTCACTGCATTGTGCCTTTGAAAACACCATGGCATGCTCTAGATTATCTAATCGTAGCCTCATAAGATCATAGGAGATTAAGAGGCTAATGGCTCTGGGGCCTTTACAAGCTTAGCCAAAAATTTATCCCAAAAAGAAACCGCAGTCAGCACCTGTTGCCCCTATCAATGAGGGACACAGGTGAAACCCCTGAGACAAATTTGTGGTTTCTCATCCACTCATCTAGGCTGCACTTGAAGAGGGTCAGTGAGGTGCTCTGTTTGATGTGTATGGGAAGTCTATTCCAGAAACGGGGCAGCATCTGGGAGACAAACCTGTCTCTCCAGCTGGTTTTGTTGATGTCACATATTAGATTCAGGCCTTTTGAGTGGGTAGTGCATGAGGAGTTAGACTTATGGATATGGAGTATCTCTAGTAGGGCAGGGTCTGAGATTGCCTTGTAGGCAACACACAGATCACCCCTGAGCAATCTGTATGATATCGAGTAGACTGATAATGATTTGAGCCTGTCTGCATAGGACAGGTATTGGAGGCTATGTATTCTCTTTGTGAGGTATTTCAGTGGTCTTTCCAGTTGATGCAGATGTTTGGAAAGGTACATCCCAAATGGTCTATATTAAATCAGCGAATGCTTAAAAAAGCGAACATTGATTTATCAATCTTCTTTCAGCGAAAGCTGAAAATCCCGAGCACTTGGAACAGAGATTTTTTTCCCAGGGGAAAAAAAAAATCACTGGGCCGTTTTCAGGGCTTTGCCATTTCCTCCACTGTGGTGCAATCTCGGAGTTCGTATATTTAAGTAGGGGGTGTGGGGGGGTAAGGTCCCCCACTTTATTTAATGTTTTGAAGTTTTTTTTTGTTTTTTTTGTGGAACAGCGATTTTTTTTCCATGAGAAAAAAATCGCTGTTCCAAGTGTTCGGGATTGGCTGTGTTTTAGTAAACTTGTGTTTCAACTGTGGAATACTCTCCAGTGTGTTCTTGGATATACCTCTGGGCTGACCTTCTGTGGATAGTCTTTTAGGCTTGTAAGGGCCCCAGGGCCATTAGCCTAGTAACCTCCTATGATCCTATGATTACATAATCTAGAGCATGCCAAGGTGTTGTCAAAGGCACAGTGCAGTGAATGAACTACCCCTATCATGTTTGTACTTAAAGAAGTTAGGTATAAAGGCATAAGAACTCATCAGGGACCTGTCTCCTTCAATCTGTTTGCTAATGTAGTCCAGCCATCATGGAATTGTGAGCTAGTGCCTGATTCTAGTTCCGCTTACTTTTATGCCCCTCAACATTCCCATGTCTTTGGCAGAAATGAGAAAAAATGTTTAGCATCTACCAACAGTTGTGAGATTTGTAGAAAATATGTCAGAATTCCTAGTTTCCTTCTATACCTTCTTCATGTCATACCTTAATAATTCAATTGTTTCTGAGTCATTCTGCCACAGAATACTGTCTCTCCTGTATGAAATACATACAAGTCGAATGTCTACTTTTATCTTCACGTGCCAAAGGCATTGTTATTTTCCTTTTGATACAGCTTCTACCACTATTTAGATCTTTTATCAATATTTCTGGCATACGGTGTTATGGTGAAAATAATTTCATATATTCTTCCAGTGAAATCATAAACAGAATTGCATATTAAAGTTCACCACTTCCACTTCTGGAAGGAACTAAATAATTTCTTTACCAGATTGATTCATGGGCCAGATTCCAAAAGAATTGCTCTGGGCATAAGTGACTTGCTTTGTTTGGTGTGATACTTATTTATAAACAGACACACCATGGAACAGATTGTAAAAGACTTGCTCTCAGTGTAAGTGACTTACTCCAGTGTGATACACCGGAGTACACCAGACTAAGTCACTTACACTCAGATCAAGTCTTTTGGAGTTGGGCCCATGGTCTACAGTTTAAGCAAATTAAGTAATAAATGAATCTATTATGTCCAACTAGACTCATTTTGTCTGATCCTTCCTTGGTTTCTGCAGCCATCACCCACTTTATATCATGGATTGGATTTCATCTTCGATTCTGTTTCTTTTTTCCATCTTAGGCCTTTGTAGGCAGAGGAACCAAGTAGTGGGAATTTTAGTGGCTTGGCTCCTAATGGTCTTATTTCTAAGTGACTATAAACTATGAGGGGTATTCTTAAAGATTATCGATAGGTTTACACATTGAGGTAACATTTCTGAACTCATAAACAGCCCTACTATGGTGCTTTTGCATGAAGATGTGCAGCACCACAGTGGGCTGCCTCCTTGGCCGCGCTATATGGAAACGAGGCTGTTCAGGGGAAAGGCATATGTTAATTAGCCATGTGCTGTCTCCACTAGAAATGTCTCAGGGATTAGCATGGCCACTCCCTCCACACTGAAGTAGTGAACACACTTGGCTGCATTCAGTTTTGATTCACTGCATTCATCCATCATGGTAGAAGTAAGTGCTGGGGAGTTTAATGGTAAGGTAAAGTTAGGAGGTGTGTGCATGAATGTATGTGAGGAGCTGCACATGTGAGTGTCTGTGCCTGCCTAGCTGATAGTAGCAGGGGAGTCAGGGAGGTAGGTAAGGCATATATGTGTGTGTGTGTGGGGGGGCAAATGGATGAGTGTTTATGGGGGTTCTCTGCTGGGGTGTGAGTGTCTTTCTGTGCTATCAGATGAGTAGGGGTCTATTTTGTGTGTGAAGGTTGGGGTGGCTGTTATACCTCCACATATCCCTAGACTAATGAGCAGAGACTGCAGCACTGGGTGGTTGAAAACACTAGCCACCTTGGATAACTATCAGTATAGGATCAGGAGAAAACACTAGCCACTCAGGATAAGTATCAGTATGGGGATCAGGAGAAAACACTAGCCACCAGGGATAACTCTTACAAATTCTTGTGCCCAAGTGACACATAAGCAGAACGGTTATCAGAGGTGGGGAGAACAATTGACACCAGGGATACTCAATATGGCATACCTTAAAGGAACATATTTAAATGAAAGGTGTAGGGGATCACTAGACACCATGGAAAAGCACTGTACTCTATAATTGCACTAAGCAGACCTCAAACACTGTACCCTCCCACCTCCCACTGAAGATATTCATTCTTTGTATCAGCACTAGACACCAGGGATTGACTTTTAAGTTATATACATGGAAAAAAGAAACAAATACATATTGGTGAAAGGGGTTTCAAACCCTACACCATTGGCACAAGAAGTCCATTCATTATTCTGCTGCACTAACTGAGAAGGTAGTATAAGAGGCAGTTTTTACTACATGTTGAGGTGCTTGGGCATTATGTAATGCCTACAAAATGTTGTGACAGATGAGGGTGAGGAATGGGAAGCATTAGGCATACCTCTCCATCTTGTAAACAGCTTTTGTCCCAGCATGCACTTATTGAAGGATATGAAATGTGAAACCTGAATGTCTGGCATTAAGGGCTGACTGCATTTATCTGTGTATGTCCTGGGCATGTGAAAAAGAAATGCCATGGACTTTTTAATAACAGGGACAACTACGGAGTATGTGGTGTGTAAGGGCGTGTGCCTGTACTTACACAATGAAGGAACAATAGCTAACTACCGTGGGAAATGATGATCTACACTTCACGGTAGTTAACTGAAATTCATAGACATGAAAATTAGCCAATAATGAGGTCTTCACTCATTATGGCTAATTTATCTATGAACTGCAAAATTCTGCATTGTTGTAAACAGGATTTTGTTTACTGTGAGCCTTACAGCTTGCTTTCAGGTCCTAGTGAATCCCTGGATAGGCCTGCATGAATTTAGGTATACAATGTATATATTTTTGTAAGGCAAGTTATTGGTCTATAGTGCCTATGATGGCTTGTAGGCTTGCTCTTCAGGATGAGTATATTTTCTTCTGTTATTAACCCAGTTGGTAATTTCTTGGGATGTGTTGTTATTACCTTTAGTTGGGAGTTAGGCACTGCATCCAGACACAGGGTTTACAGTAAGGACCCCATCTTAATTTTGTCTCAGTTTCTCTGGCTATTACTTCATCCTATTTCATATCCTCTATATTAGAACTTCTTACTGTTTTGTTTGAGTCTTCTGTTTACTTGGCATGTTTGTTACGTTCTACAGGGTCTTCATAAAAACTCCACAATACATTGATTTCTTATTTTTTAGATGTTGTTACTATGTCTTTTGCTTTTTTTCACATTTCTCAGCATGGCCCTTTATATAATACTTTCTGCAATAATTTGGTTTAAATCAACATGTCAGTTTTATGTGACCATCTACCACACTTATTAACATGCTTAGTTTTTAGGAAAGTTAATACAAATTCTGGCTACTTCATTCCTCCCTGCATCCTGCTGTAATACCAGCGAGTCTTTGGTTACTGCTTTAATTGTTATTATACAGAAGGCTTGGTGAAATGTTATATATTCCTTATAGTAATCTCATTTGTATGTTTCTATAACATACACCACTAATCAATCTGTTTGAGTGTTTGCAAACCTTTTTTTAAAAAATAACAATGCTCTGCGTGTCGTAGCATGCCTTGTGTCTTATTTGGAGTTCCTTTTGGAACTTAAAACAGTCTACTTTCACTAAGGATTTGGAGTTCAGATGTTTATGTTATATATTTAAGACTTATTTGTATGATTTTTCAGGCAGTTTAGCTGACATTACAAAACTGCAGAATAGTCTAAACATCTTGGTGACACTGAAACTTTTTCTTTTTGTCATAATCATTTTATCAATATCATTTGCTGTATAAAATGTTTTTTTTCTTTTTTTTCATTGAGAAATATCATTTGATGTATTATACGCGTGTTCCTCTAAATGTAAGTAACCCATCCATTGTAACACTGAAAGCATTAATATGTTCATCGTGTTAAATATTTCAGAACTCACATGCACTTCTCTTACTGTTCAAGTTTTCTAGCTATAAGCAAACCATTACACATGCCATTGTCTTACACTGATTTCTTACGCTACCTCTGCTGAGGCAACTACTAATTATGTCTATTTTTACTTTCAGACATATAGTTGCTCCTTTTAGTGTTTTTAAGTAGTCACAAAGCACTTAAGATATTACACAGAAATGTATTGGCAGTAATAAGAAAATTTCTTCATTGTACAGTCACTTCACAAAAACGTAATTAGTTCACTTGATGCAGCATTTAAGACAGTTCGTACAAAATTTACTTAAATCTGTTTCTTCATAGTAATAGTTAAATATAACATTGACATGTTTGATAGGTATGTTTAGGTTCATAGGTTAGTGCTAGACTAACTGCCCTTGCGGGCCATTTTAAGCCTAGCCAGTTATCCCTTGTGAGACTCAAACCTGCCACCTTGTGTTTGCAAGGCAAATACCTTAACTATTAGGCCACCTCTTGACTGGCTGCTGTGTCTCATTTAAACTTCATTAATCAATACTTTCATTGGTAAAAGTTTTGACTAAGAGTCAGTCATCTGATGCTCCCATTGGCTAGGAATTTAGCTCTTCCATATCTCCCTTTGGTTTATTTTTATGGATAACCATTGGATACAATCCCAACACCTTAGGTAGCCTGATTAGTTGCCTTGGGGTTTTTGCCTGTTGTATATTGATCCAGTTATGTGACCAGGAGTTATAGTTTCAGACCTCATTGCTGACCTCCCACTTATTTTTATGTATTAGTCTTTTAAATTTATTGGTGCATTTAAATTTGCTGTACAGTTAGCCTCTTTTGTTATCATAATGTACTATGCATATCAATTCAAGTTATTGTGAAAGTTGTTGCTAGAATGTGCCTGAGAAGTCTGACAACACAGATGAAAGTAGTTATTGTTAATCTCAAGTTAAATATAAGATAGACTTTTTTGTGCAATTTTACTGTGCTTATTTTTATTTAAAGTTTAATTTTATTTTTGATAATTGAGTGACAACACTGGAGTGCTTGCCTTTGATTATTTTAGCCTGAGAAAACACCTTATTATTTTGTAAAAATCATACTTTATCTTCTGTAAAATCAATTGTCTGTACCCCAGTGACACACTGCACACATTTATATCACAAGCAAATACTATACATTGTACAAAATCAAAAAAACAAACAAACAAAAAAAAAAACAAACAGAAGTTATTTTGCAGCCTTTTGGTTGAATTTTCCTGCTTTCTGCAAAAGAGTGTGGTTAAGCACAAAAAACAGCTCATCTCCTTTCTAGAAATATGCATATTCATATGAGCATATTCTTCAGGGTATGAATACTCACACATGCACATGCAGACACACACACACACACACACACACACACACACACACACACACACACACACACACACACAGAAAACTAAAACAATCCTTTCAAGTTATAAAACATAAAACATAATTCACTAGAAAGTTTAAAACAAAATAGGTTCATAAGTCAGTACACATAAAAAAACTAATTAAAATAAAAAGATTGATGATATATAAAGGTTAACAAAACCGAAGGAACAAGGTGGGGGTTGTGCGATAAAGTGAATGGTGAAAAAGTATTATAAAAATGAGTTTACAAAAAATCAGTAATTATGAAGAGGGTAGGAGGCTTGAACAGACACAGTTAAGGACAGAGACACTACATGTCATTGCAGTTTGACTCTGAGAATGATGGAAAATTTAACTGGAGGGTCATTTTACTGAAGATTCCATGTCCTCTTGAATGATGCAATTGAGATAAATAAACTAGCCTATCACTCCATTAGACACAATGGTATGAAACTCTTATCTAGGTGATGTCCCACTGGCACCATCCTTATAAAGATAGATCTTTCAATAATGCCTACACTAAGTGTACACTAAGTGTACACCATTCTGAGTGAAAAGACAACACAGACATAACTCACATCTTCTTTCTCCTAAATTTAGATAAAAGTCTGCTCCAAACTGCAGCAAGCGAGCAGAGCACCAGCACCCAAATAAAACGACCTCCTTCTTCCGAAACAGTTTATTAATAAAAACATCCAGTGGTTGAGCGCTTTCATCTATCACAAGACTTCATCAGAACAAAATGTGTTTCACTCAACTACTTTAAATACACAATTATTGAATCACATGCTTTTACCTCATTAATCTTTTAAAGTGCTAGTGCATACCTGTCCCTACAGCCTAAAAACTTTTGATTTTTAAAATACATTTCTATACTATATACTCTATTTAAAATAATAATGAAATTCATACTGTGATATTATAGTTGTTATACAATAAAATATCATTTCAATCAATGAAATACACTTTCATAATTCATGACTATAGTTCCTTCCCTATACAATACATTTTAAAATGAAAAAATATACTCCATACACTTTTTCTATTTCCTGTCAGCTTCTAAAATGGGTCTGATGGATAGGTACTCGTTAATACCTGGGGGGACAGATGCATTCAGCCTTATTTGCCATCTGGCCTCTCTTTCACCCACTACCTTTCTAATGTCCCCACCTCGATGGTTGAACCTAACCATTTCTAATATTCCAAACTGGAAGCCAGAACATTCTTTGTTCGTATTTAAGTGTTTCCATAGAGCATTTTTCTCATCCCCTTTTTTAATACTGTATTCATGATCATAGATCCTATTTCTCAAGCACCTGGTGGTTTTGCCCACATAAAAACTTGGACAATTACTGCATTTTGCTAAGTACACCAGGTGCTTGGATCTACAATTGCCCTTTTGAAAGTTTACTTTGGTCTCATTAATGTCCTGGAGTGTGATTGTTGGGGAATTAATAATATATGGACACTGCTTGCATGTTCCACATTTCTGTGTTCCCTTTTCATAATCACTCTGGGGTCTAGTTTTTATTTCTAATAATTTTTTCATATTGATACCATTTCTATAAATGAACTCAGGTCTATCCCCCACTATTTTGAAAATATTACTGTCTACCTTCATAATATTCCAATGCTTCTGCAATATGTTCCTAATTTCACTACTGTAGGGGGCAAATTGCAGTACACAGGCTCTACCATATTTATCATTATCAGCCTTAGTGGTACCGCTCCTCTCTGGGCCATCACATTTACTCAAAATTTTGCTTCCCAGCAATGGTTTATATTTCATTCCCCATTGACTCTTAACATAGGTGGTAACGTCAGATACCATACTGGCAGGATATCCCCTATTACTAAAGTACTTCCCTATCTTTCTTAGTTCACTGTCAAAATCTTTAACATCAGATGTCATCCGAGCCGCCCGTATACACTGGCCCTTTATTATATTTCTTTTTTGGACCATAGGATGGCTACTGTTGAACTGAAGATAGGAGTTACTAAAAGTATCCTTCCTAAATATATTCGGCTTAAATTTCCCATTCTCTGATGTTATTTTGGTGTCTAAATATGAGATGGAATCTTTGTCTACACAAAAGGTGAACTTTAAAAAATCACTACATGAGTTCAAATATAATTTAAAACTGTCCAATTCTTTCAAGTTTCCTTTCCAAATGACAAAAATGTCATCCAAGAAACGCAGATAACATCCCCTATACCAAAACCAATCAGACTTAAAAATAAACTCTTCCTCCCAATCTAAAAGGAACAAGTTGGCAAAAATCGGGGCGCATGCCGTGCCCATGGCTACCCCTTTCCTTTGCCTAAAATACTCCCCCTCAAACATAATATAATTGTGGGATAACACTATGTCCATGAATTCAAGTATTAATAGGGTTTTCTCCCATGGTAAGTTCCCTTTGTTCCTAATGCATTCTTGAAACCTAGCCATTCCTTCTAGTTTTGGGATGCTAGAAAATAAATCTACCACATCAATTGTTATTAGCCATTCTGCTCCTTTTGCTAACTCTGGATGTAATCTGCTCAAAAAATCCCAAGAGTCAGTAACTATGTGAGGAATATTTTGGTAAATGGGTTTAAGCCACTTGTCTATTACCTTACCAAAGGGGAAGGTTTTCGATTCATTCATTCTTGCAGTTTAAATATTGACAGGGATTCAGAAAGGTTACCACAAACTGTGGACTACATGTACTCTTAGCGTACTCTTTCTGAGGGACTAGAAAGCACAAAAAATGTGATAAGAATGTTCTTGAATACATATCGTGTACATTTAGTGTAGGCTTTATTGAAGCTGGCCCATGGATCACACCTACAGTGGTCATGAATGAAAACAGCACACTGAGAGTCTACAGTATTGAAATGAAGCAGTAATCAGTGATCAGTGTTTGACAAAACCAATGTCATCTTCAGGTGGCTCCCATTAATATTTCTGAAGGTCTAAGCCTGAATTAAAAAAAATGACAGCTACAAATGACTGAAACTGAAAACCCGTAAATAATTCTGAAGGCGTATACAAAGGGAAATGTAATACGTGAACCTAACACAAGAAATGAAAATAATGTTTCTGCGAGAGGTCAATTTACTACACTTGCATGTGGGGGATGTGTCTCCCCACATCCCTAAATATGTATGCAAAATCAAATGCTGTACAAAGTTGGGGACAACAAAATGTTTTTAATAAACAAGCATTGTTTATTTATGTTCTTTTATGTCTTAACTTAATGTTTTGAATTTACTCTCGTGCACATTTGGTAATATTTCAAGATGTTGAGTCTGGGTCTCTAGAGTTTCATTATTTAGTAGATTTCAGGATTTGTTTTTCGTCTTATGATCATCATTCTTTTAAGTTTCACTGTTGTGATAAAGAGCTCTTCCTGACTGATGCCATTAAGCTAGTATGAAGCTCACCTCCCATGTAAATTGTTGTTTATTGTGACAACCTCACTTAGTAAATTCCAAATATTTACCCATGATTCCAACCCTTTCTCATCCTTTAAGGTTCCTTATTGCCTCTTCTTGCACCGTTTCAAAGTCAACACCTCTTCAGTCTCATACACCTCTTCATCATATTTCCTGTATTCTCCTACCTGCACTGTGAATATCACCATCTCAAGGTGACTTTATCCCAATGCCCTCCACCCCCACTTGTACCATACATTTTAATCTCTTAACACAAGAATTCTAGGCAAAGCCAAAAATAATGAGGGCAAAGGCTAAAACACGGGTACAGATTTTAAATATGACTCTTGTAAGAAAGTTGCTGGCATAGCAGGTTTTGCACTACCATGCATTTTCTGAAGGATATGAAGTCTGAAATGCAGATGTCTGTCATTATTTAATGACTTTAGTGTCAATGATTTGCCAGAAAACCACTAATTTTATGAAGACTAGACCAAAAAATATGAGGCAAAAATCTGGACATTGTGCAAAGTTCTGAAAAGTTGAAATGTATAACCTGTATAGTCTATACCTCATCTGTGAATACATAGGCCACATACAGGCAGTTTCCCTTCTTTAAAAGGAATCTTTTGTTCCAGTGCCACCACTCCTAATGCCACCACTGTTTGATTCTACCACTGACATTGTGAGAAAGGTACCCCAGATGGGCTCTTGGTATGTTTAGAGCTCCAACCATGAGCATTACTTTTCTAAGCACAGTAGTTGTACCCTCAGTTTCAGTCTGTCCTCATCTTAAGCTAGAGCTGACCCTGCATTAACTGAAACTTCTTCCAGAAACTGCACCATGCCCAAATGAAACAAAATATTGAATTTAATCTATAATTATTTAATGTTGTTTAGTCATTTATTTTTTATTTATGTATTTAGTTTTTGCTTTTTTTGTTTATTAATCAGAATTTAGGCTGTGGAATTACCCCTTTTCCTCAACAACTGGGAATAAATGCCACACCGCTGCAAACATAATAAATACAAAAGGAGTGATTTAGCATTCTGAATGAAATACAACTATGCAAGACCTATTTAACATTCTATGAGTAACTTGTTATAATTAACAATAACTAAAGGCAGAATAAGAAAGAAAACAAAAAAAGAAAAAAAAGAAAAGAAAACAGTCTTTGGAATAAAATGCATTCAAATATGAAGCAATAATATAAAATAATATTTGGATACATAGAAATTGAATCCTGCACAATGAAGTCTGCGATAGTAATAACATATTTCTATATATGTATTGAAGAAATATTTTTAAAAAATGAGAACAGATCAATGTAAGCAAGTAAGTCTATTAGTGAAAAGAAAGAAAGGGTTTACTACAAGTGATCTCTTACTACTAGCTAGGGACCCATTTGCTTTCTGCTGCTTGCTCTAATTAGCAAGTGCCCAGACTCACATCAGCCCAACAGTCTAAACCTAGTAAATTATTTATCCCTTCCACCACGCAACCCTACTTAACTACATAGCCCTACCCTAACCCTAAAAACTCCCAACCAGACTCCTTCCTTAACCATAGGACTATCATCCCTAACCCAAGTTTCTGGTCATTTATTAAACTTAAAGTTCTACATTCCCTCCCTAAAATGTGTTCCCTGACACTAAAACAGCACTTCTGCTCCTTAATCCAGTTACCTTCACCCTCCCTAAACCTAAAACCCCTTTACTGCTCGTAAAGTCCCTGATCACTCTGTAACCCTAAAACTTCCTTCTCCTTTCATAACCTTCAACATACTTCCCACTCCCTAAACCTGAAACCCTCTTCCGTATCTCTAAAACCAAGGCCCTCCTCCCAGCATGCACTTCCATCACCACAGCTGCAGCACTATCTTGCCTGAGCTTGAATACTGTGTTTGAGTGAGGTGCGCAAGCTCCACTCTCTCCGCACAGCTACCACACGTTGCTTAAGCACAGTATTCAGGTTCAAGCATGACTAAATGGCCATGCAAGCTACAAGTCACCTGAGTCAGTCCCTAGCAATGAGATAGTGGTATCCAAGCATCTGAGGCTGGGTGGCTGTAGTACATCCAAAAATAAAGGCAAAATTAGTCTTTAGTCTTTTTGTTTGAGAGTTTTCATTAAAACATAACGTCTTCAAAAATGTAATATAGGTTCAAATGGAGATGAGAAGGAAACAGCTGTATAACAGCTTAGCCTGCCAAACATTAGGGAATGAATGTAAGACAAAAGCTGTAAATGCAAATTAAAAAAACTGTTATGTATAATATGTGGGAACAATAGCTTTTCATCATAATGGCCATGCTATTCATATTATCTTGTAACATAAATGATTGACTACTGATATCCTGAAACTGCATACATTGACCGGTCACATGTTGGACCCCAAATGTGGAATACAGAACACCAAAAAAGCAACCAAGTCGAAACTGAATACATTGACACCCGTAGTTCAATGTATTCAACATAGCAGGAGGTGACGTCAGTCACCCATGCTATGCAGCTTACCATCCCATGACATTACATAGTCAACGGTATGTGTATTTTACTATTTTGCAGGGGGGCAAGCCCCCCTGCACCTCCCATGTAGGGGGCTGCACCCCTCACACCACCTACAAATTTATATATATATATATATATATATATATATATATATATATATATATATAGTATATATATATATATATATATATATATATATATATATATATATATATATATATATATATATATATATATATATATATATATATATATATATATATATATACTAACTCCAACATCACACTACAGTGAGGAAATGGGATAATTCCCTGTTCCTCACTGATCTACAATCTCATTTCGCAATGCCAAACTCAGATAATCAAATTACACTACCCATTCTTTGTAGTGTAGTTGATGTTATCGGGTTCAGCATTCTGCCCATTTGAAAAGTACCTTTCGACCACATACCAGTCGAGCACAAGCACTTCGCTAATTCAATAGTAAACCAACATAAATGGCCTTACAAGCACAGACAAAAAGAAAGAGTATTGAATTATATTAAGAAATGCAGAATGCAAATAGCAATGCTACAAGAGACATGTTAGGAAAGAAATGATCGTCTGGCTTTGACAAAGAAATTCAGGATGGATATTCAGCAGAATATCAGGGACAAAGGGAAAAAGGAGTAATAATACTGATTATTGCTAGAGGTGTTCCAATTGTGACAGAAGGGGAAAAAGACAATAATGGTAGATTTGTGGTAGTAATAGCCTATTGAGAAGGGAGGAGGATTAAGCTGGCATGTATTTATATCCCACCTAAAACTGCTATTATGGAGCTTAAGCAGAGAACCTTACTTATAGGTGAGGACTGGAACTTGATTTGCAATAGATGTATTAGGGGACCTAAAAAGCAAAATATAATAAAGGAGGATAGATTTCTGAAGAAATTTCTGAAAATGGTATAGGAGAAGTAAAATCAGTAGTAGGAACTTGGACAGAATTTACATATTATTCCCCAATGTACAATAACTAGGCTAGACCAGATAGAAATTATATTTCACAGGAACATGTGCATTTAATTGACAGCTTTGACACGCATCCATTAACTATTTCAGATCACACACCAGTAAAAACCAACATAAAAATGCAGGGTAATTAAGTAAAAATGAGACACTGTCTCTTTCCCACATACTTGTTAAAAAGTGAGGAATTTAAAGAATGGGTGGTAGAAATTATTTGAGAGTTATTAGGGAAGACAGAAATTTCTTCAGAAGTGATAGCTAATGAGTGGGATTTAAAGATAGGGTAGAAATAAAAGAGAAACAGATATGGTTACGAAGTTCTAGAAATGATTTAGAGGGGCTGACAAAGGTTAAAGGATTACAGAATAAGGGAAATCTCACAGAAGAAGAACAGGCACAACTGCAGAGTCCTAAAGAGAAACTAACAGAGTATTTGGATAATATGCGTGAGTTTAGAAAGATTGCTCTTAAGTAACTATCATTGGATAGTAACTACAGATCAGAAAAGCTTTTAGCACAATGACTTAGACAACAGACACAAGCAGAAAGTTATAATTCAAAGTGGAAAGAGATGATGAAGCAAGGGGTAGTTCAAAAAATGTACAAAATGGAGCGACCAGTGTTGACCAAAACCACTAATACAAAACACACACTGTCAGCAGTCAGGAAATCTTGAAAAGGTTTTCTTGTGTAGTCGAAAACAAATAGCAGCAACCAAAGAATTCAGCAACAAAATACACTTTAATAGTAAAACTGGAAAACCATTGGATTGAGCACTTTCATCCCCTGACCGGGGATTTCATCAGAATCAACACTCATTTCATTTTAACCTTTAGGAGCTGTTGTGTAGTAGGCTTGCAAATGATTCATTGCATAATAAAAGAAACAAAACCCCAAGACTGATGAAGTCTTGTTGATTTGTATTTCAGATGCAAGGGGTTTTGTTTCTTTTATTATACAATGAATCATTTGCAAAGCCTGGCTCAATAACAGGCAAAGTATATTACATGATTAAAAGTTGTGCATTTTCCGATGCTGTTCTGTGGTAGCAGGTGTGTGTGGTCAAGTGTAAGCCTACTACACAACAACTCCAAAAGGTTCAAATGAAACAAGTGTTGATTCTGATGAAATCCCCAGTCAGGGGATAAAAGTGTTCAATACGCACAGGTATTTTTATACCCCAAGCAGACTTCAAAGACCTTTTCCTCAGGTTTATAGCAAATGCTGGATGTGTGATAGGGATGAAAGAGGTAACTGGGAACATAAGCTTTGGTTGTGTAATGAGTTGGCAGATTTAAAAAATTCTCTACATAGTACTCTTTCTGTGATATTGGGTGAGCAAATTTAACTAAGGAAATTATTCTTTTTGAGCTGGGACACAGGATCTGAATTGTCTAGACATATTAAGGTTGTGTTAAGTTTAATTCTTTTAGCTGCCAAAAAAAGCAATTACTAGAAAATTTATATCAAAGTCTAAACCAACTGTATTTAAAGTACTGAATATTGTAAAAAAGATGAAAGAACTGGAAGAAAGATCTTTAGGAAAGGGCAGGAGCAAATCATATGGAAATAAGCAGAATTTGTACTAACAATACATGCAGACTAATGTTCAGGAGGAGGAGGAGTGAAGTTAATGTGAAGGCAGGAAATGGGCAATTTATTTAATGTTGGATTGATGACAGTTACAAAGAAGGAAAACATATGTGATATGTAATGTATGTACATGGAAAAAGTGTTAATGTGGTTGGTTTCACGTTTTATTAATGTATGCTTGCCTGCGTCTCAATTGATAATTTAATATGGGTATTTAAAAATGACATATTTTAACACTGTTTTTCTACAGGAGATATATGTGATATAAACTGATTTTAAAATGTAGTATGGCTAGCTTAGACAAGAATGAAAATGGTCTGGCACTGGAGCATTGCTTTACACATCTGCATAATGCTCACTAAATACATGGCCAGAAAAGTCATTACATAGCTAAAGTAATAAAATCCTGGAGTATACTGGGGCAGAAATAACATACTGTAAATAATAAAGTCATCCTACATTTGTATCTCTAGTAAGGACCAGTTTGTAATATGAAGCACCCATATAGATGCCAAATGACAGAGTACTAATAAATAAAACAGACAGGATTAAAAGAAAAATAATGATATATCTAGGTATTTCCTATCCAGAAAGCCATAAAACACTGGGATTATGTTGTTTAACCTAGAGAAGGATAAGAAGTGACCTCATGCTTATCCACTAGACCTCCAATGATTACTAACTGGCTGATTGCATGGCTTGAAATCTGCATTACAGTGCATGTCCAGCAGAAGAAGGAATACTTTAATAGGGAAGATTACAGTCATAAACAGAAAGGAAGTGCATAGAAGCTGCTGCTCTTGTTGAATGTCATTTAAATTTAGTTGCTAAACTTTATTATACTTTTCACAGCAAAATGTGATGCATTCAGAAAGCTAACAAGGCAGAGTGACTTTAGAGACCTTTTTACCTTTTTGTTGCTCATAAAGGATATAAAAATGCTCACCTTTTCTAATGTCTGTTTCTTGTCCAAATAAAAGCACAACTGATGATGAAAATGTGGACAAATAATTTATGTATTGGCATTTGATTACAGGGAAAGTCTGACTGGGTAGGTGCCCATTTTCAGCAGAGGCCAGGGGAGAAAGTAGCACAAAAACATTTTAAGAACAATAATTTTACAATCTTCAAAAATCATACAAAAACATCTACAATTTAAATAATTATACCAAATTAGCCATAATTTTAAAGCATTGGTTAAGAATAGATACAATTTATATTACAATGACTTAGTATTTAGAGAAATGTTTGCCACTTTATAGAGAAATTAAAGGTAAGTTAGTATAATACAAACAGGAATTGCAATATGTAGTGAGAGAATAAACATGGTTATGGTATACTTAGAAAGTCAGGGGGGAGAAATAGATGGAAGTAAGGAAGTGAGTGAAGAAGGGAGATTAAGAAGGTGCAAGGTATGAACAGGTACTTTTATTTAGGGATATAGTTTACCTTTGGATTGAGCAAGAGCAGAGACAAATTTTGGTTATGAAGTCTTTCAGAATGGTTTTAAAGGACTAGAGGGAGGGTATTGACCTGATGAATACAGGTAAGGAGTGCCAGGCAGATTTCATAGGTTTGCAGACAGTGAGTTTTGTTCATTGGATCATAATGACTAATTGGGAGCATAGTTACGTAGAATGGTATTTAGTGCTGGAAATGCAGATGGATGCTGGATATTTTTTTAGGTAGCAAGAAGCTGCGTACATTAGTTGAGGGGGTAGTCCTAACCAATTTTTTTTTATTGCTAAATAATGGTGGGTCCTGAAAGGGATATCTGCTGCAAATGTAGCCACTTTATTATAGCATTGTTCAGGTTTTTAATTTTGTGATGCCTGAAGGTTAGTAAGGATGGGAGCACCATAAAGTACTGGGTGTAGGAGGTAAGTAGTGGCCAGTGTAGTTTTAACTGCATTGGTGAGAAAGTTTTTGGCTCTGTAAAGCATCCCTAATTTCTGGTGATTTTTTTTTTTTGAAATTTTGTATATGCAGGTCAAATTTAAGATTATTATCTACTATTGTCCCTAATAATTTATTATGAGAAATGACTTCAACGCTTTTTCATGAGAGAGGGGGGAAAGTAGTCCTTTTTTGTGAGGGAGTGGGTGTTGAGTATCAGTTGTGAGTTACAAAGCCATGTTTCAGTGGCTGTATAAGCTTCCTGAGTATTTTTTGGAGATGTGCCATGTTGTCTGATGTGTGGACTCATCTGTGTATTGTATTAGGGAAGCCTGTTATGTGGCTATGTGGAGGGTGTTGGTGAAAATGTTAAAGAGGAGGGAACCAAGGATAGAGCCTTGTAGTACACCGCTTGTGACTTGGAGGCATGTTGAGAAGGTGAAGTGCCATTTTACTGACTGATACCTACTGGACAGGTGGCTTTTGAACCACAGAAGGGTGGGCTTGGATATACCTAGTGAGGACATTTGAAGTAAAAGTTTGCTGTGCAAACTGTGTCAAAGGATTCAGACAAGTCTAGAAATAAGGAGACTAGTTTGCTATTATCTTTAACTTTATTGATAGCATCTGCAATGGTTACAAGTGCAGTGTTAGTACTATGGGAGAGATAACAGCCATATTGTGTGGGGATAGGAGTTCTTCCTTCAGTCAATAGTTTAGCAATTGTTTTTGAATACATTTTAAGTATTTTGGAGAGGGAGATAAAATTGCTAGACGTCTAATGTTAGTGGTATCTGTTGAATTTCCTCCTTTGTGTAGAGGGATAATGTGTGATTTTTTTTCCAGGGAGAGGGAATATGGGATTCCTGGACTGACCAATTTATAAGGACTGAGACAGGACAGACACTGCTGTTGGCTGCTGTTTAAAGATACTTACTTGGAAGTTCATCAGCTGAAGTAGAGTATGGCTTGAGTCTGTTTCTGTTTAGGAGTAGTTTATATAGGATGGGAGCACAGGTTTAAAGGTGAAAGTGGATGTAGTGATACGAGGCAAAAATCTGGGCATTCTATGAAAATCTGCACAGCTGAGTGGCACGGAAGTGGTGCATCATTCAAATTCCTAAGCAAAGCAGTATATAAAATAATTTAAAGCACTATTTCTTGAACACATGACGATAAAGAACTTGTATCTTAAGATGACTTAAGGCAGTATAGATGATTATATATCTGTATCTGTACTATAATGAATGACAGACTGATTTCAAACACAGACACTCTGTTTTACCAGTTAGAAACAAAAAACACAAGCACACAGCTTGTAAAATTTTAATTATACAGTGCTACATTTTCACATATTCAATCAGTCAAGAGAAAGGAAGATTGCAGCAAAATGTACCATGATAACATACTCATATAATGAGTGCTGTGCTCCATGTAGTGCCATTAACACAGAATCCCTACAACCACTTGAGCCCTAGCTACTGCAGTTCTAATAACTTACAGCTAGGGACTCGAATAGCTGTAACTTTGTGTGAACAGCTGCCCGCTCTCAAACATAAACGTAAGTTCATGCACATGCAGCATGATCAGCTCACAACCATGGCGATGCAGTCGCCACACCATCTGCTCATGTCCTAGGAGATGCAAGCAAGTTCTTGCAGTGGACCCAGGTAAATGATGAAGGGGAGCCAGGAGGGTATTCTTCAGTTTAAAGAGGGGGATGGAGAGTGGAGCGGGAACTTTAGAGTTAGGAAGGGAAAGAGGGGGCTTTAGGTTTAGGGAGTGATTGGAACTTTAGGATTAGGGAGGGGAAGGGGAGTTTGCGTTAAGCAAGGGATGGGACTTTAGGGTTAAGCACTGGGTGAGAATTTTTTTATGGTTAGGATTATGGTTCTAGTAGGAATAGTTAACATTAGAAGAGGTGGGTTAGTGGGAGTTAGAGCACTTGCCGAAACAAGTATCTGTTGCGAGCAAGTATGTCTTGAGCAAATGTAAGAAATATCTTTTGCCTATATCTAAATGTTGTATGTAAAATTTCCTATAGTTAGGAAATACAACATTTTTGTCTCTTAATGTGAAATGAAAGTGCAAAATGCCTCTAGGGAATGTACAAATTGCTCATTTAAATTAGTTTTATGATAACAATACAGGGGCTAAGAAGTAGAATATTTTGTATAGAAGTATAAATATTTTGGGCACAGACTGCAGAACATCTGATACAGGCAGAGAAATAATTAGTGCATTCTGTTTTAGAATGTTTGCCCAGTTTGTTCATTATATTTCTCAATATTCAAGCAGTTAAAGAAAAAAAAATGTTCCCTGATCTGATACATTCACTGTGGAATGAAAGCATGGCTCATTACAAAGGCTGCATACATTTGTATTAACATTCTGTCCGTTTCATTACACTTCCCCTTGAATTATTAAATGTATAACCTAAATTATTTATCTCTCTCGTCAAACTGGATTTATTCACCTCTTTTTTTAAAAGTCTCCCTCTTTGAGTTAGTTTATTTAACTATTGTATAGGAAACTACATTGAAAGAATTATTTATAAATTGTTATCGCAAGAAAAGTCAACATAGCAGCCAACTTAAATAAAGTAAATATTTATAACTAAAATAAAAAATAATGTAGATTCTTAAAGACATTAAAGAATGTTAAACTTTAATTTCTTCTCTTTATAACCTAAATGAGTGTTGCATAGTTTCACTAAATAATTGTGAATGTTGTATAATTCTATGTTAAGTGTAACCGCTGAGGAAAGCTTCACATATTTGCCCATGATATTTAAGAACAGTACTGTATCATAGTTTCATAGTTTCGTACTATGCTATCTGCCCTGCGGCATTTGTAAGCCTAGCCATAGTGATGTGGCTTTTGCCACCCCATGAAATGGTACAAAAATGTACAGAATAAATTTAGAATACTGTGCCTCTGTCTAGTAGTGACACAATGAAGGTCCCCTTATATAATAGAAATGAGTTTACTGTGCCCCTGTCTAGCAGTGACACAGATGTGACCCCTGGGTTAAACTTATGATCTCCCATCCACTCATCAAGATTTCTCTTGAAGAGAGTCAGTGAGGGGCTCTGCCTAATATGAACTGGGATCTTGTTCCAAAGCATGGGAAGCCTCTGGGTTATGAATCTATCCCTCCAGAATGTCCTATTCATACTTGTGCCGAGGTTTAAGTCATTAGCTCTCATGGTCCTCATGGATTTGGATTTTTTGAGGTGGAGCATGTCCATCAGATCCTGATTGGACATGGCCTTGTACGTCAGGCAGAGATCACCTCTGAGCAGGCGGTATTCTACTGAATAGAGCTGAAGTTTCTTTAGTCTGGCAGAATAAGACATATGTTGGAGATCCTTGATCCTCTTGGTGAGGTACTTTTGTGGTCTCTCCAGCTGTTGCAAATGCCAGGTGAGGTACATACCAAATGGGGCATTGTACTCAATTATGGGTCTGATGAAGGAGGAGTATAGGGGTACAATGACATCCTTGGATCTGGATGTGAATCCCTTCATGATGAGGTGTGCAAGGTAGAATGTTTTGTTAACCACTTTGGCAATGTGGGTGTCAAATGAGAGGTTGCTGTCGACTTGGGTCCCTAGGTTTCTGATTACTTTTTCCATACTCAGTGGGTTTCTGTCTATGTGATAATTTGTGGGTACTTTGTTTTTCCCAAAGGGGATGACTATACATTTTTTGGCATTTAGTTTAAGGCCGTGACTCTGGCACCAGTTGTCCATTTCAGTGAGGCCTTTTTGTAGGATGTATGTGTCCGCTGGTGTATTGACTATGGTGCCTAGTTTACAGTCATCTGCGAACTTTGTCAGCCACAACCCTCCCATGCTTGCTTTAACATCTGAGAAATAAATGCCGAACGAGAGGGGTCCCAGGACAGATCCCTGTGGGACACCACTTGTGACTGGCTTTGAGTCTGACATTGCTCCAGCGATTTTAACTTTATGGGTTCTGTCCTTTAGCCAGTTTGCAACCCATCTAGTGACATAAGGGTTTACGTTTAAGCTGTTGAGCTTATCTATGATGCCTGAGTGGGGTATTGTGTCGAAGGCCTTAGCCAAGTCCAGGTAGGCTGTATGGACTGCTTTGCCCTCATCAATGGCTCTAGTGACTGTTTCGAAAAAGTCAACCAGGTTCAAAAGGCAGGATCTGCCCATTACAAAGCCGAACTGGGTGGGGTCAAGTGTCTGTAGGTCCCCTATGTCTCTGTTTATGAGCTCCATAATGATTCTTTCCATAGCTTTGCAGACCAGGCTGGTTAAGCTTATGGGGCGGTAGTTCCCAGGGTCTGTAGAGGTACCCCCTTTGTGGAGTGGGACCACTGTTGCTGTACGCCAGTGTTCAGGTACATATCCTATAGTAAGGCTAAGGTTAAATAGCATTTTTATGTGCGGGTTTAGCTTCTCTTGGAGTTCACGTAGCATGCAACCCGGGATACCGTCAGGTCCCATTGATGCTGTGTTTTTAGTTTTGTGGAGGGCGGTTCTCACTTGAACATCTGAGATGACAGGGAGATTACATTCAGCTGGGATAAGTATTTCTTCTTTTGGGGGGTGAGGGAGGGGAGAAATTTGCACTGAACCTGTCAGCCAGAATGTTGGCAATATCTGTGGGTTCAGTGTATTTTTTGTTGTTGTGAACTAACTCTGAGCAGATCTGAGGGTTTCCGCCCAGGTTTCTAACATAGCTGAAGAAGGCTTTGTGGTTATCTTTAGTGTCCTTAGCGATTTTTCTCTCAAAGTTGGCCTTGGATGTTTTTATGAGAGAACGTAGTTTTCTGCTACTGTTGATCAGAGATGTCTTCCCTTTATGGGATTTTGCTCTGACGTGCAGTAGCTTCCTTCTTTTGTTATACAGTTTGTTAATGGCTGAGGTCCACCAGACAGGACGCTTGCCTTTGGTGGAGAGGGACTTGGATTTATTTGGGATTGCATGATCCATGCATCCTTGGAGATGTCCATAGAAAGCATTTGTGAAGGATTCGGCATTGTGGGATGTGGTATCCACTGGTCCAGTGGGCTTAAAGGATACCAACTCAGTCTTAAGAAGAGTGAAGTCTGCTTTTGAGAAGTTTTTCACTGTGGTCTTTTGTGCTGGGGGTGGAGGTGGGATATGTATATCCAGGGTGATTAGTTTCTGGTCAGATCTTACTAGTGAGGGGTATACCTCTGGTGTGGAGCATTTTGTCCCCATGTTTGTGATGATCAGGTCTAGTATATTATCTCCCCTAGTGGAAGAGGTGACTAGTTGTTCCAGTGCATTTGAATTTATGAATTCCAGGAACCTTTGGGCTATGGTGTTAGGGCTAGAATAATGTACCCAATCTATGTTTGGGTAGTTGAAGTCTCCCAGTATGATTGTATTTTGTGATACATTCATATCCTCCAATGTCTTCAGGAAGGCTGAGTGGGGTTCCTGAGATTGGGAGGGTGGTCTGTAACATGCTACCAGTTGTATAGCAGTTTTGCCTATGGTTAGTTGCACCTGTATGGTCTCTGATGCTTCATGTGTTGCTACTAACCTGGAGGTGTGGGTGTCCTTGATGAATATGGCCACTCCCCCTCCCTTTGTGGTTTGGCCCGGGTTTTGGGGCCGAAAGGCATGATACGAGGTATAGCCTGGTAGTGCTGGGGTGCTCTTAGGAGCCTTGTACCAGGTTTCAGTTACTGCACAGACGTCGATGTTCTCCATGCTGAGGAGTGCATCGAGTGCCTGCATCTTGAGATTTAGACTTATGGCATTGAGCAGCATTACCCTTAGTTTTTTTCCATTTTTGTTTTCTAAGGAGGTGGATTTGTCTTTTGAGCCTTGCCTAAAAAGGCACTATGGGGGTGGCAAGAGCCTTAGCCAATATCCGGAAGCCCAGTGGTGACAGGTGTAAGCCATCCCTTGTGAAGCAGCGTGGCTTGTCCAACATGTAATCCCAGGCAGACAGACATTGGATCCCCTTAGAATGACACCAGTACTTGAGCCAGTTATTAAAGCTGATCATCTTGTCTTTGTATTGTGGCATCATTCTTGGTGAGAGCAAGATGCTGCTCAGGGTCATACCAGCCTGGGCTACATAATCAGAGAGCTCCTCTATGTCTCTTTCCATGTAGTCCAGGGAGGTATGTCTCAGGTCATTCACGACGGCATGGACAATGACGGAGTCATATTTGTACTTGCTTTGGAGTGACCTGAGTGCGTGTGTTATGTGGCGGATCCTAGCTCCCGATAGGCAGCTCACAGTCACCTTCTCCTTTTTCAGCCTGGTAAGTGGGACATCAGTGTGTCTGACTATAGAGTCACATATTACTAGTGTATCAGGCAAGGTGTTTGGCCTTAAGGGCTGTGATTGGTTGACACACTGATTTATTGAAGTATGTGTTGCATGTGTTTTGTTTTGAGGTGGTGGATTTTTGGATGTCTGCTTTGGGAGCCTCTGTTGTTTTGGTAAGTTTTTTATTAGAGCCTCCGAGTATATCTTTGTGTTTTTATGTGTTTGGTTTGCAGTTGTGGTAGGTCTATGTGGGACTGGGTTTGTTGTGTGTGTGGTTACCATCTCCTCCTGTCTGATCATGCCAGCCCTGAGTTGAGAGAGTTCAGCCTCCAGTTTGGCTATATAGTTGCATCTCTCACATGTATTTGTGTTTGTTGGGAGGAGGAAAGGGTTGTCTGTGTACATGAGACAATTGTAGCATTGTCTCGATACCCAGATTAACCATCTGAACTGGAGAGGACGCCAGTAATCTACCACTCGATATGCTAGAACAGTATAAGGGAGTGCTGTGCCTTTAAGGGAAGTGGATATTCACAACGGTGGTAGGTGGATGTAGTGCTTACTTAGTACGAGAGTGCTTACTTAGTAGAGAAGTTTTGAGAACAAGTGCTAGGCTTATAATATAGCGAGTAGTCTGATTATACTAAGAATAGAGCTTCCTTAAGGGAAATTTGAAGAGCAGACTTGGTGGAGCCAGAAGAAATTTAACCTTGTTTAACCGGTGCTGTGCTATGTGCACAACCGCGCAAAGCCATTCAAATGCGGATTTTAAACAGGGAACTACAAAAGAGCTAGAAATGGTCCAAAACAACCAATTACTACAGCTCTTGTGCTGAGGTCACTTCCTACAGGGACAGGTAGGCTGCTCAAGGCTCCCCACTCCCACTGGTGAGCAAAGAAACTTCCTTCGATCCAAGTAAGGTAATGGACAACACAGGAACTACACAACAGCCCAGAATACAGCAATGCCTGTAAACTGGTCTAAACTAGTCGAGGAGAGGTGGGAAAACAAGGATTATTTTTTTGTTTTTTTATAGAAACACACAGAAAATGCAGAAACAGTGATAAATCAGTTACACAGGCTAGCACACTTTAGTGGGCAGCCACAACAGTTAAATTAAACAAACAAACAAACAAACAAACGTTCGCTCAAATTCGACTAAAAAGTAACTTTAAGTGCAGATTTTAAAATAATGCAGCAAACAGCTAAAAAACAGTTTAAGCTTGTTCAGGGTAAGCTACAGAAGCTATTCCAAGTAAAAAAACAGCAAAGATGCTTAAATCCAGAAAGTAGTCACTTTTCTGAGTTCTCTGTAGCTAGGACCACTCTGCAGGACCACGAGGAGCTTGTCTGAGTAGTATATCCAGAAAAAAATGCCCAGAGGTGGATTTTAAACAGGGAACTACAAAAGAGCTAGAAATGGTCCAAAACAACCAATTACTACAGCTCTTGTGCTGAGGTCACTTCCTACAGGGACAGGTAGGCTGCTCAAGGCTCCCCACTCCCACTGGTGAGCAAAGAAACTTCCTTCTATCCAAGTAAGTTAATGGACAACACAGGAACTACACCGCAGTCCAGAATACAGCAATGCCTGTAAACTGGTCTAAACTAGTCGAGGAGAGGCGGGAAAACAAGGATTATTTTTTGTTTTTGTTTTTTGATAGAAACACACAGAAAATGCAGAAACAGTGATAAATCAGTTACACAGGCTATCACACTTTAGTGGGCAGCCTCAACAGTTAAATTAAACAAACAAACAAACAAACTTTCAATCAAATTCGACTAAAAAGTAACTTTAAGTGCAGATTTTAAAATAATGCAGCAAACAGCTAAAAAACAGTTTAAGCTTGTTCAGGGTAAGCTACAGAAGCTATTCCAAGTAAAAAAAACAGCAAAGATACTTAAACCCAGAAAGTAGTCGCTTTTCTGAGTTCTCTGCAGCTAGGACCACTCTGCAGGACCACGTGGAGCTTGTCTGAGCAGTATAGCCAGAAAAAAATGCCCAGAGGCGGATTTTAAAGAGGGAACTACAAAAGAGCTAGAAATGGTCCATAACAACCAATTACTACAGCTCTTGTGCTGAGGTCACGTCCTACAGGGACAGGTAGGCTGCTCAAGGCTCCCCACTCCCACTGGTGAGCAAAGAAACTTCCTTCTATCCAAGTAAGGTAATGGACAACACAGGAACTACACCACAGCCCAGAATACAGCAATGCCTGTAAACTGGTCTAAACTAGTCGAGGAGAGGTGGGAAAACAAGGATTATTTTTTTTTTGTTTTTTTGATAGAAACACACAGAAAATGCAGAAACAGTGATAAATCAGTTACACAGGCTAGCACACTTCAGTGGGCAGACTCAACAGTTAAATTAAACAAACAAACTTTCAATCAAATTCGACTAAAAAGTAACTTTAAGTGCAGATTTTAAAATAATGCAGCAAACAGCTAAAAAAACAGTTTAAGCAATAGTTTGGCCTAGGATATAATTAAAATGTTTGGCTATAACTTAAATGATCATTCTAAAACAGCATAATGTATGTAATCCTTTCTTTCTTTGTTTCATATACAAATTTCAAGTAGATATAACTTTTATTAGTTCACTGAAGTCGCACCCACCAAAATAGTTTCATGACAGACCCTGAACAAGAGAAGACGTGAATATTTTTATGCAGCATATTGACATTTTGTAACTTTAAGTATGTTTCAGATGGAGCCTTCTTCAGTAGACTGAATTTATACTTACCCAATTTGTAGATTCTGGAGATGACAACACCAAACTTTCAATAAACCAAACCTGAACAATACTGATTTTTTTACAGGGAATGGAGACACTTGGCCAACATGGGGAAATTTGCTCTTTTTCCCACTGACGTGCAATCCCGGTGTTGCTATATTTAGTTAGGGGAGGTGTGGTGGGCATAGCCCCCTATCTAGGTGGGTTTGACATACTTTAGTGTGTTATTTTGTTAAATGTTGGCCAAGTGTCTTCTTTCCCTGCAAAACTTTGATAATATGATAGTTTTGCTTATTGCAATTCTGGTGTTGTCTCAGTAATCTGCAGTTCAGGTTAGTGTAAATTCAGTCTACTGAAGTAGACCCTTCAGATAACCACCCAGAGTGCACTACAGCAGCCTGTGACAGCATGCCCCTAGCACAGCAATGGTTCATATTAGACATTCTTCTGATAAAAGCAGCTAACATGATGCAAGGTATACATATTTGCCACCTAGTGGGCGCCTGCCTTTTACAGTTAACTAATGTGACAGTTTGTTCTGGCAAACGGTAAGTTACGCATCAATGTGATACAAGTGGGCAAGATGTTTTTGGGGATGAGTAAATTGCATTATGTTAAATAATGGTGTGTTTCATTCACAGGGATATATCCCTCAGCTTCCCTTGGAAAGCTGATGCTATAGTTCTGGAAAGTAATCCATATTTAATAGCCCAGCCTCAGCAGCAATGTGAATTCAGTCTTGGGAGACCCATAGCAAGCATGTTTATCTGAGTAGCTGCCATGACTTGTGCCCCATCAACTTAAAGTTAAGGAGCATAAAAAAAATCTACTCAAAATTCACAAAACTGAAGAGCCCCCCCCCCCAAAAAAAAAAACAGAAAGGTCTTTAAAGGCTTTTGTGCAATAACTGTAGCACACTGCTTGCTTCAAATGTAACAAGCACTTCACTACACCTCATAGCATGCACTTAAGTTTCCCACAAAAACAAATTTGCAGAAGTGGCATTCATTTATAAAGCCATGATTTTCTCCTGACTTTATAAATGACTGCAAGTTCTGTGCTTTCACATCATCAGCTAAGCTGATTGCACACCCTATCAGCCTGCACCTAGGGCATCCACCATATGTACCCCCAAAGCTCAGAGATACTTATAATTTGCACTATCAGTAGATTCATGGTCATCCTCAGGAGGAACAATATTATGCTACCATTTGGAATTAAATTCAGAAAAAATAGGTGGTTGAAGAAATGCAATAAAATACATCTTCAAAGCTTTTCCTTAGCACCACTCTATTGTGTCTGTATTTATTAAAAAATGCCTTAAAAACAGTGATTACCTTTCCCTGCTGTATTGTCTTTGCAGGTGTTGGTGTTTCCAGTATCTGTGCATCTCTAACAGTATTCTGTCTGACAGACATCTATCAGAATAATATAAAGAAGTCTCAGCATGTACTCTACTGTTCTGTGCACATTTCTTGCATATTGAAAGCAGTAAATCAGTACCAGAATACTTCTCCTTCTGAGCAGTAATACATTGGCTCTATCTCTATCTTCATTGTTTGAAACTGCTGATGTAACTTCTTCCAGGTTCCAAATCTGTGGTCTCTGTTCTCATACTGAGCCAAACAAGTATTTATCAGTGAAACTCTTTGACAGTTGTAGATTCTAATTTTGATTACATGAAGACTGTACAGCTTTTCAATTTGTTTTCTGCTACTGGCAAATACCACAAGTAGATGTCCACTTGTTGCAATTATGCACAAAAGAATTTTAATCTCTTAATATACTTCCTTCTCACCCTTATGGTTGTTGTCATGCACCTATCTCAATCTAACTATAAAACTAAATGGTAATTGAGAGTTAAATATTCAAAAGCAACAGTGAAAGACAGCAAAGTTGTCCATCATTTTCATAATGGAGTCCCTAAAAGGCAAAATAAGAGATATACACACTGGTGCTTGTATAATAACAGCGGATGCTTGCATAATAACAGCAGTCTACCTTCCATTGCCATATATTACTGTCATAGTATGATTCCTCATCTGATTAGTAATTTGATTGGATCTTCACTGAAGGGTCAATAAATTAGCATTATTGGGTTTAAAAGGGGTAAGAAGGCTTCTCCAGTGGCTCTCCAGTTGTTAAGAGAGAGTTCTGGGAAGATTAAGTTCTAAATATTTATTTGAAGTTTGTAAGATCCCTACTATTTGCTTAGCAATCCTGGTCAGTTCTATACGGGGAACAATATTAGCCAGTTGCAACAGAGGGTTTCAGTGTTCTGTTGCTGTGGTTCTGGTATCTAAATCCACTTGTGCTACACATATCCTGGAAAATCATCTGAGATTAAACTTAAAGGGCAGAGTGTTTCAGATGCCTTGGTTCAGAATGCAGGACAGGAGATGGGAGAGCTAAAGCCATAACCTATTATTATTAGGTATTTCAAGAACTGATGGAAGGAGGAAGAAAGTTCCAATGCACAAGCTTCACAGCTGGTTGAACCCTGATAACCCAGTTGTGCTCTGTGTAACGATGACCAGAACCCATCAAATATGAATAACAGACAGCTCTTCTCAATGGCAGGGAAGAAGTTCAAGTGACTTCTTCCAATCATCTTGCATCCCGTGAAACTACCACTAAAGCAATACCAGCAACCCATAGTTTATCCCTAAAACCTGTTCCCGTCTCAATAATTCTAAAAATTTAAGAAAACTGAAACCCTGTTCCCTATCCACTGACAACCTCCCCCCAGAATACTTGAAAATCACTGCTGACCCAATTGCATACCCCATCAGTATTCTAATAAACCAATCGATCTTTGAAGTAACCATCCCACAAATCTGGAAAAATTCCATTATAACGCCACTCCATAAAGGCGGTAACACAAACGACCTTACTAACTATAGACTGATCTCTATTCTTTCTCCTCTCTCCAAAATATTAGAAAAGTGTATAAAAAGTCAACTATCTCACAGAAAACAACCTCCTCATCCCAACACAACATGGTTTTCACCCATTGCATAGCACCATTACTGCCCTCCTCTCCTTTACAGACACTGTGAACAAGGCTTGAGATGCAGGTCTAATAAGTTCAGTAGTCCTGTTGTACTTATCCAAGGCATTCAACACAGTGTCACATACCAAACCACTGCAACAATTGTCAGAAATAGACTGCTGCCTACATACGCTGTCCTGGTTTGCTAACTACTTACACAACAGACAACAATCAGTGAAATGGCAGAGCAAACAATAAACCTATCTGCTAAATAAAATAGGAGAACCCCAAGGGTTCATCCTCGGACCCCTGCTCTTTAATATTTTCATAAACAATTTACATCTAGTGTCCCCTCAAATCGCACTTGTCCCATATGTGGACAACTCCACAATCATATCCTCCTCCAAAAACTTTCAAGACCTCCTAAAACCATTTGAATCCATAGAAACCTGACCTAATGACCATAAATTACTTCTAAATGCCACAAAAACTAAACTACTTAGTTTCTCCACCAAACCAACCACATAAGACTTTAAAAGTTACTCCCAAAATAAAACAGAAATTCAGGTTGTTCATTCTGCAAAATTACTCGATATAATGATAAACTCTTCTATGAGCAACACATTCTTAACACTACAAAAAGAACTCACTTTAAACTAGGTAAACTCTACAGGCATCAAAAGTACATGGATGGACCCACAAAAATCAAGCTGGCCAAGTCTTTACTACTTCCCTCCATCTTTTATAGTACTCCCTTCTTCACAAACCTTCACTCCTCCCTCTTTAATAAACTTTGATACTGCTACTACAAAATTGCAAAATCTGTCTCCAGCTTGCAACACCTTACCTATTATTGCCAAGCTATTAAAATACTTAATTGGTATGAATTCTCCCAATACCTCAGTTACACCCAACTAACACTGGCTCACTGCTCTACTGTCAGCCTTTCAACCCTATACCCCCTCTAGAAATCTACAGTCCAAAAATAAACAACTTCTGATCATATCAAAACCAAACAAAAAAGCAGGATAAAGCCTATACTCCTATTCCATAGCTACATTATGGAATGCTCTACCAACATCTATTACATCTATTACTTTGTTATATTTCCTTAATGCTTCTAAATCCTCACTAAAAAGCTACTGTCTTAACAGTCCCACGTGTCCTTGCTCCCTTAATACCAGGCTCCCATATATATATATATATATATATATATATATATATATATATATATATATATATATATATATAGTGAGAGGGTACTAGTATATATCTCAGTTTAAATATAATTTGTTTGTTTTTTTTCTACAAAATGTCTTTACCTTCACCTCTATGTTAAATAGAAGGTGCTACAGTATTTGTAGAAAAAGGTTGCTCTGGTGTGATAATTGTTGTCTATATAAAATTGTATAACTACCTGTCTTCTGTAATCTGATGTTTTTATTTTACATATTGTGGAGCATTTCACCCTTGGGCCTGCACTGATAATAGGTTTCTGACCCAGTGGACATTCCTGGTCAACAAATCTCAATAAATCAAATCACTGAAACCAATTACTGAGGAAACCATTTATCATTTAAATCCCTGGGATTGGAAGCAGTGGCTACAATAATGGGGGAGGGCCCCAGAACTAGTTTTGTGTTACAGTTATAGGAGTTTTCTTTAACACATAACTGTTTCAAATTTGTAAAACATACTTTTTTGCAAAGAGGTGGTACACCTATGGGGGCCTCCTATGCCCCATCATATGCTATCATTTTTATGGGCCATTTTGAGAACCTATTTATTTATAACACTAGGTTTAATCCTAAAGGGTTGTAGTTTATAAGTGATTTATACATGACTTGATCTTTGTTTGCAAAGGTGAGATTTATGAGTTTCAAGAGTTTATGGATGAATTGCAGAGAAATGCATATGGTTTGGAGTTCAGCTATAAAACACATAGAGAAGTTATGCAATTTCTGGATGTGGAATTGTTTGTAGGAAGTGATAGGGTGGTGCACTTTAAGCCTTTTATTAAAGATGCGGCAGCCAATAAGTTTCTTTTAGCAAGTAGCATGCATCCTCCACATTTGTTGGACTCTTTATTACCTTATGGAGAATATAAAAGAATTTGTAATAAAACATCTGATAAAGCAAGCATAAGTATTGAGTTCAACAAAGTAAGGAGACTATCATCTAGAGGGTATGTCAGAAAAGTTTTGGAAAGGGCCGAAGGCATGGTTAAGAGTCCTCATAAGTATGTGGATCGACACAATAGGACATCTAGTGACAACAATGTAGTCAGACAAAGGAGATATATTGAAAAGGATAAGGAAACATATTTTCTGTGAGTAGATTCTCTCCTTTTTCTGAAATTTTGAAACAGCTGGTGGAAAGGTTCTGGCCAATTGTTTCACAAGGGGAAAATCATCATGATTTGTTTCCTGAGAGGGTCACTTTTTCATTCAGCAGATTCTTGAATTTCAAAGAGCTGCTGAATAGAAGTAAATCATGGAATGGAATTTTTCCAACAGGTAGTTTTCCTTGTGGAAAATGTAGGGTATGTAGTAGGATGAGGAATTTAAATGGTAAAAAGATCAACAAAAAAGTATATAAAACAGGGGACAGATTTAATTTTTGTTCATGTGAGGTGATATATGTCATTGGTTGTGGATGTACACCTACTAGGTGGTACATCAGACAAACAAAATGAATGGCTAAAATATTTATCATGGAACATTTGGGTGATATCAGGCATAGGAGGTTGGATAGTCCAGTGGCATACTATTTTCATACTGTGCATGGGGGATCTGAAGCTAGCTTATTTTTCAGTTTCTTGGCTAAGCTCAAATGTAATCAGGGTGATGATTTTGTGCAAAAATTGTTGTCATTGGAAGCTAAGTTCATTGTAAATTTTGATACATTACATCCTACTGGTTTAAACTTGGAACTAAATCTATATGTCTAAAACATGCCTGTTTTGGGTGTGGAATTTGCATAGTTAAAATATATTCAGGTTTGTTAAGAATTCAGGCTTTAGGGAAATTCATGTTATATTGGGGCATTTGGGACAGTATTTGCACTTGCACTTTAAATGATAAATGGTTTTCTCAGTAATTGGTTTCAATGATGAAGTGTTAATAAGACCAATTTTAAGTATCAAGATTGATATAAATTGACTGTGTAAATGGTGTTTAGTATCCCTTGAAGGCAACAGCCAAGGTACCAGGAGGCACCATTAAAGGAATTTTTGCAGACATCTCAGTGGCTCCATTCTTTTGCTATTTTCACAAAAGCTGCAGTGACTTAGCATAAATAAAATGCGGGTCTTTATCAGAAGACCGAATGGAAAAAAATATCGAACTGCAAAACAGCGAAAAGACCGGACCTCGAAGTGCTGTTTGCCAGATCGTGGTACAGTGAAGACTGGAATATTTGCCCTTTTCTCACTGTAGTGCGATCTCGGAGTTGGTATATATATTTAGCAGGGGGGGGGCACAGTCCCCCACAATAGCAAGTTCAAGGTCCGGACTTTTCGCTGTTTTGATGTTTTATATTTTTTCCATTCAGTCTTCTGATATAGACCCATAAAATGCATGGTGAACCTGTTAATACTTCTGAAAATCTTGTCTGACAAGATGAAATTTAACACATATAGTGTAATGAGTAAAATACTCAGCAGGGGGAGTAATTGGTTCCATCAATAAAACACTGAGATTATTAATGCTTTTAAATGACCAGTCAGTTTGCCAGCTCCCTATTGAAATGTTGACACTCAAAATGTCAAGTGCCAACAAAACAAAAAAAGACCAAAAACACAGGAGAAGAGCAAATTTTGAAAATTGTCCTCCACACCCCTGAACTTATATATACAAACTCAGAGATCACCATACCTCTGAGAAAAGGGAATATCCTGAGAAATGGCACCTCAGACTTTGTATATGTAAGTCTGATCTTTCGGCCATTCAGTCTCCATCTTTTGGGACGCGCTCTAGTGGATTCCAACATTTCAAACAGTTCCCAAATTGCCCACTTATCAATTTTTAATGCAAGGTGATTCTAGAGAGAGAGACGTTATTACCCAAAAATACTGTGGATAATCACTGTCTTTATAAGCAGTTTGAATACATAATGGACAGCCTACATTTAAACTAGGCCGTTATTTTAAGGGTTTCTGGGAAGGCGTTTTGCTATAACAAGATGCAGCACGTAGTGTGCAACAGGCTTAGTTACAAGTATATCCTGAAAGTCATACTGGTAAATGAAAACATGTTTCATAGTGAAGAGTGACCCACAGAGACTATGTCCACAATCCTTATCCCCTTTCCTTCACAGTTCTGGCCAACTTACCTTATTGTGCAACCTTGTAAGGAAGGTTTTATAATTTCCTCTTTTCCTTTGTAACTGTAGAGGTTAAAGAGGTGCCTTGCAATTTAACAATACAAGAAGAAAAGCATCATAGTGAGGGCACAAATCTGCCTTAGCAGGCTATCCTGTTCTCCTTCATGTGTGCACTTATTGGAAGACGAGTCCCCACAAAGCTCCTATATTCAACTAATTTTTACATCTCATTGAGAAGTTTAATTCCAAGGTATTTAAGGGGAAATGTTGACCTAATATAAGGAACTGAGTGTTGTTGTAATTGAAGAATCCAGGCAAATTTGTTTGCTGAACACAGTTCTGTTTTCCTGATATTATGTTTTATGTTAGAGAGGTGGCTAAAGGTAGAAAGTTGGTTGGCTTGGTGATTTGGGGTGTTTTTAAAATGATGTCTTGGTTGTACAACATGCAGTCATCTACAGGCATTATTAGATTGTTATGTGTGTTATGCATATGCCATACAAGGGTTCCTATCGCGTGATCAAAAATTGTAAACGGTGAATGCGTATTGAGTGAACCCGATTGGTTGAAACATCGAAATGTTGCGCTCATAACACGGAAATCGCCATAGGGAATACTTTCCCTTTACTTCAATGCAGTGCGATCTCGGAGTAGGAATATTTAGGTAGCGGGGGTGTGGGGGGGCACAGCCCCCCAAATGGGGTGCAGGGGGGCTTGCCCCCCTGCCTACAGCATTTAGGTAAGTGTAGTTTTTTATTTTTATTTTTTTATTATATTTTAGAAATTTCAAGCATCGCTCATATGGTGTCGACCATATGGTGTTCGATGTTTGAAACTTTTGAAAATATAATATAAACCCCCATACAAATATCATTAGTTTGACATAATTGCTATGCGTGTGCCATGCGAATATCATTAGTCTGGCATGTGTGCAATGCATGTGCCACACAAGCATCATTATTTTGACATGAGTGAATATATATGTCACACATAGAATCATAGGATATATAAGTCAAGTCAGCTCAGAAGCCACCCAAATGATTCAAAGTTTTCCTCACAAACTGAACAATCAAAGTAAAACTCAACTCCTTCCTCTCCTCCAAAGCCACTGTACATTCTGTCGTACCACAAGGTGATACTGTAACCCCCTCCTTTTTCAGTCTTTGTGAACAAGCTTCCATTTGACCTAGCACACCAACAACTTCTTTACACAGAATGTATGCTCCTTTACAGATCCAGTCCTAGATAATTAGATATCAAAGATTAGCTTCAGCAGTATACACTAGAACTAAATACCTGGCTTTCCTCAGAAAAGCTCCTCCTTAACTGTAAAATAAACAAAACCATCATCTTTGTAACAGACCAAAAGCTGTCTTAATGCTCCATCACCTCCACTGAAACTACCACCATCTTTAGAAACCTCAGCATATGGCTAAATCAGAGTCTGAAATTTTGCATGCATATTGAAATAAATCCATGGCATCCATCCTAAACCCCTTTTCTCATTTTGCACATGGGGTCGGAGTGTCACTTCTGCAGTGACAATCATCTTGATCCAAGGTTTACACTGCCAGATGGCTAGCCCTACTGTGGTAGTTCATTCACACCACTCAATCACATACATACACTCTCACCTACAGCCAATTTAGTGTGTCCAATCCAGCTACTGCATGTCTTTGGAATGTGGGAGGAAACTGGAGCACCCGGATGAATCCCACATGACCACAGGGAGGACATATAGACTCCACACAGAAGGCACCCCAGCCAAGAATCAATCCAGAGAACCTCTTGCTGTGAGGTAACAATGCTAATCACTGCACAACAGCAGCACCCTCATATTGAAATAAATGTTAAAAAATAAACTACCCACCCACTTTTCTAGACTCGGAAACTATCTCTACTTCTTTCACAGATGCCTGTTGTCGAAGTCCAGATTTGACTTACAGTTGGTTAGTAGCAATTGCTTTCTTTCTTCCTTTCATGACCCCTTTCCTATCCTTCCTAATGTACTTCAGGATATAATATTAGGATTGCTAAGTAAGAATTATTTGTAATAATACAAAGCTTTCCTAAGAAATTTAACACATCTATCACAATGGTCCTAGTCATACCCTTTGGAAGCTGACAAAAATAACCATTCTAAAAGAACTGAAAGCAGCAGACAACTTATGATTTCCATCCAGCGTTATTATTGCCACCATTGCTAAAAATACTTGAGGAGTAGTGTACTGGATGTCCAGCAGTGATTCTGAGAGTCTGACTTGTCACAGTATTCACATGGTATTATTTTAAACCATCTATGAGTTGATGGGCAGAAACTTTATCATCTTCTCATTATTCATAAATCTTTCAAAAACATCTGAAGCTGTGGATTACAGATAGGTTTTGGAAGACATGCTGGTTTTGATTTTTTCCTGTAAACTGGTTTGGTGATTTAACAGTTATTTGTGCGGTCATTCTTTCTAGCTAGTCTTAACATCTCAACATTCTGCAGAATATAGTCTGTAATTTGGAATCCCAAAGGGTCTATTTTGAGGTCACTCATATTTAAGATATTTTTGTGAATACTTTTGTTAATCTGTGATGATATAGCCTGCATTATATATGCAGATAATATGGTACTGATTGTCTCGGGTTTAACCATAAGAAAGTAAAATTCACTTTAAAAACTGACTATCATAAAGCTTGATCTTAGATCAGTGAACAAGGAGTGATACTTAACAGTAAGAAAACTTCACTTATTAACTGTGGACAAAGTACTAAGCTTTCAGTTATAGAGAAGATTTTTAACAAGATGGAAATGCTACAGGAGTGTCACTATTTGGGCTCAACGATAAGAAATTAGCTTAATTTCAAGTCTCATATTTTAGAAATTAGGCAAAAGTTGTATCAACAACTCACCAAATTACATAGGATAAAAAGTAATTTTCCATATTTGTTCAGAAAAATTACTCTCTGTTAACTTTCTATGTTTGTTTTTCCATCCTACTTTGACCACCAAGCCTCCCATCATTCTTCTTTTGACCTGCAAGGTGAGGGGTGACTGCACTGAGAGCAATGCTATCATCTTCATGACAATTGTTTTTTAATCCAGGTCATGCCCAATGGCACCTCTGGGGATGAGCATTGTGGAAGACTGTCACTCACTTCAATAACAGACATAAGCTGCAAAAGAATCATCCCCTTGGCACAAACACCTCTTTTGTTTCTCCAGTCTCACCTGTAGAAGTCAAGACAGCTTGCTTTCCTTGTCACCTATTCCCTCCCACCTCGACAGAATTCAAATGGCTCAGGTCACTCATTTTCCCACTGTTGTCAATTAGCTTCTCCAGTGCCAAAACCATCAAGTAAGGATACAGCAGGGTTGGCAGAGTAGTTAAGGTCTTTACCTCACAGATACAAGGTACAGGGTCCGATTCTGATCTCTGGTGATTGGCTAGGCTTGTAACAGTCTGCAGACTACTATCTTAGTATGAACCTGTGAGTACAACATTTTTAAAGGATTGGGCATTGGCATAATAATTAAGATGTTTACCTTACAGACATAAGGTACAGGGTTTGATTCTCACTGTGGGAAAATGGCTAGACTTAAAAAGACCACCTGGAGTTGTTAGCCTAGTAATTGGCTATGAACTAATAGAGTGACATGTCCCTATAAACTTGCCTACAGTGTCAGTGGTGCAAAAGGTAGCACACTCACCTTGGTGCAGAAGGTTATGGGTTCTATTCTCACATCATATGGTGCAACAGGTATCACACTTGCATTGGTGCAGAAGGTTATGAATTCTATTCTCACATCATATGGATGGATTTCTGACAATGCAATGCAGCATAAGGAGGAGTGCTGTACTCTTGATTGTGTCATCCTTTGAATGAGATGTTAAAGAGGAAGGTTGGCATAATGGCTAAGGTCTTAACCTCACTGGTACAAGGTACAGGGTTTGATTCTAACCTCTAGTTATTGGCTAGATTTGTAATAGCCTACAGACTGATACCCTTGTATTTATCTATGAATCACTCTATGCTAGACAGCTGGCATAGGTCTTTATAAGCTACCATATTCAACATGATTTGAAGCATATGTGCCTGATCAACTCAAAACATTAACTATTACAACTTTATTTAAGTATTTTAGTCTAAAACAAATCAGATTAAAAGCAGAATACAATTATTAAAATATAAACAACCACAGAGGTTTCAAACTAAAAACGTCACAGGCCTAAAGTCCATGACCTTTGAAGAGAGGCTTGAAGCTCTTTGTTTTTCTCTTTACTCTGTGTCTTACAGACTTTTGAGGAGAGATCCCCCCCTCTCTCTTGCTTACCATGCCACTTGAAACTCAGTTTTCCAAGATCTCCTGCATCTTCATAAATCCAATGGCTCCATCAACACTAGAACCAGAGACTTAAATCTTCATCAACAGATAAATAAAAGATGAGGGTGGGACAGGTTTATTATACAGTACCCCCCAATCTCTGGAATAAAGTTATCCTGCATGTAGAGCAGAATGACTCGGTATCTTCCTTCCAGCACAGCCTGCATGACTGCATTGAATTTTCACCAGTCCTCCTACTTTTTTTTCCTTCTGTGGTTTTAAAAGGCTAAGTCTCTGGCTTCCGCCCTTTTTGGTAATCTGACTTTCAAAGACCCTCCCACGCCTCCATCATTGCTTTTGTCTGTTGTGTAAGCTATTTAAGAACTTTTCCCACCTACAGATTTCCACAGATTCATATTACTGAGTGCCCACCCCACAAACCATACCAGTGATTGCATAGAGGCAGTTGTGCCTACCAGAAGTAACCCCAAAACTTACTCAAAAAAACAAACCACCATAATGGAATCTGAAATTAAACAGGTTGTACAACAAAAGAAAAAGGCCATAGCTAAAATTAGGAAGTGTGACACTAAAAAAAGATAAAAAGCTCCTCATCAAAATTAATATACAACTAAAAGGACTAACCACGAGTCCACCAAAGCAAATTTGGAGGTAAAGATGGCATCTCAGGTCAAGGACAACCACAAGACCTTCTTTAGCTATGTCCAAAACCTCAAAGGCTTCACACAACAGTATGCTGAACTGTTGGTAAATGCATTCAAGTTCACCAAATGGGGAGATATAGCAAATAGCAAATCTTCTGTCTGACAAATTCAGCTCCAACTTTCATCCCTAGCTGTCCCTCAGGAAATGTCATCTAATATAATCTTTCCAACAATCAGTAGGGAGTAGGCCTTAGATGCATTCTCTAAAGCCAAGAAAACTGCTTTGATGGGCACTGATGAAATCCCAGGATGCCTCCTAAATAGCTTGAAATATCAGGTCCATGGAGTCACTATTCAATCACAGACTCTGTACAGACTTCATGCCACACAAATAAAGGACTGTAATAGTCACCCCCTGCAAAAGACAGACCATCAGTAGTTCCTGAGAACTACAGACCCATTAATCTGACTAGTATCATATGCAAAAACATGGAAAGAATTATCATAGAAATTTTATTTATTTATTTATTTTATTTATTTCCAGTTTGATTACTGGGGAAGTCCACTGGGTCAGTATGACCCGTTTTCAGTGGAGGCACGGGGAGAAAAGCTCAAAGATACATAATACAGATAAGGTAGAGAAATACATGGATGTCAGTCTTACGTAATATGGAAACAGTTACAAGTAAGTACCTTGAAAATATGCATAATAAGCAGAAAAGCATTGAGTGTGTTTATACATTTTCTTTAGTGTGCACACTCAGATATTAGGTGAGAAGATGTTTTATATACATACTTTTAAGTAAAATGAGGATACACTATACATGCACAATTTCAGAAAAGAAATTAGTAATGGAAAGCTATATACAATATTTACAATGTTGAACCATAAGAAATAAGCAGCTAATAGAGACAGGAGAGCAAAGAAAATGGTCGTGGGAGCATAGCTGAAGGAGAGTTATTGAGGTTATCGATAGCTATTGTTATTGTATTGATAGTTATTGATAGCTAATGGAGAAGGGAGAGCAAAGAAAATGCTCGTGGGAGCATAGCTGAAGGGGAGTTATTGAGGTTATCGATAGCTATTGTTATTGTATTGATAGTTATTGATAGCTAATGGAGACGGGAGAACTTAGAAAATGCTCGTGGGAGCATAGCTGAAGGAGAGTTATTGAGGTTATCGATAGCTATTGTTATTGTATTGATAGTTATTGATAGCTAATGGAGAAGGGAGAGCAAAGAAAATGCTCGTGGGAGCATAGCTGAAGGAGAGTTATTGAGGTTATCGATAGCTATTGTTATTGTATTGATAGTTATTGATAGCTAATGGAGAAGGAGAGCAAAGAAAATGCTCGTGGGAGCATAGCTGAAGGAGAGTTATTGAGGTTATCGATAGCTATTGTTATTGTATTGATAGTTATTGATAGCTAATGGAGAAGGGAGAGCTTAGAAAATGCTTGTGGGAGCATAGCTGAAGGAGAGTTATTGAGGTTATCGATAGCTATTGTTATTGTATTGATAGTTATTGATAGCTAATGGAGAAAGGAGAGCTTAGAAAATGCTCATAGGAGCATAGCTGAAGGGGAGTTATTGAGGTTATCGATAGCTATTGTTATTGTATTGATAGTTATTGATAGCTAATGGAGAAAGGAGAGCTTAGAAAATGCTCGTGGGAGCATAGCTGAAGGAGAGTTATTGAGGTTATCGATAGCTATTGTTATTGTATTGATAGTTATTGATAGCTAATGGAGAAGGGAGAACTTAGAAAATGCTCGTGGGAGCATAGCTGAAGGAGAGTTATTGAGGTTATCGATAGCTATTGTTATTGTATTGATAGTTATTGATAGCTAATGGAGAAGGGAGAGTTTAGAAAATGCTCGTGGGAGCATAGCAGAAGGAGAGTTATTGAGGTCTTAGGAACCTGAGGGAGAAACCCCCCAGGAGCATAGCTGAAGGAGAGTTGTTGAGGGCTTAGGAACCAGAGTGGGAAAACCTCCCAAGGGAATGGACTAAGGAAGATTAGGTTGGATGGTGGCAATTGCATTTCCATTTTGTGGCCAGGTGTTTGGTAAGCTGAGTTTTGAAGTTTTCTGAGTTTGTGCTGGTTCTTAGAGAGGGAGGAAGGGAATTCCATTTTTTGCCTAGGGAGACAGCGAGGAGAAGTTGGCCTGCTGTACTTTTGAGTTTGGGGATAGCAATTAGGTTTTGATGCTCGGATCTGAGAGTTCTATTGGGGGTGTAATGGGGAGGATATTAGTTAGTGCTGGACACTTAGTTGGGTGATATACAAGTCTGTCTGCAGTGGTGAGTTGGAGGAAGTCTAAGTAGTTTGGGAGTTCAAGCCACTTTAGGGATCTTAGGGTAAGGCAGCGATGGGTAGAAGGTTTAGATTTGGTAGCAAATTTTGAGATTTTATTATAGCAGTTTTCTAATTTGGAGGAAATAGAGGAGGATAGGTTAGTTAGCAGGGGGGCTCCATATAATAAGAAAGGCAGTAGATAAGTGATGGCTAGAGTATTCCTAGTAGTATAAGAGAGGAGGCAATTGCTCCTATACAGGATACCTTGCTTTTGGTGGGTTTTCTTAATATTTTGCTGAATATGGATATCGAACTTGAGATGTTCGTCAATAGTAATACCAAGTAGTTTAGCAGAAGGAACCACTTCTATAGCTGAATTAGTTTGACTTAGCACTTTGAAGGCATTTTTGTTGTAGTAGAATGGCTTTGTGGGAGGGAAAAGTAGAAATGATTAACAATGACATAGGAAACATTCAGATGCTGGATCCAATCCAGTTTGCTTTCATCAAAGGCAGGTTATTCCCTACTGAACCTGGTAGACATCTTTGTGAAGGTTACCAAGGCAATGGATGATGGCAAAATGGTCTAAAACACAAAAATAACTGGTGCCAGATGGTTTAAAACTGAATGCCAATAAATGCATTATAGTACCTTTTGGAATGTCAGCCACCCAGGAAAACTCCCTTATTGATAAAGCACCCCTAAAAGTAGACATAGTAATCAGGGATCTGGGGAAAAATATAGATAGCAACCTGTTTTTTGACCAGCATGTGTCTAAGGTAGTAACAGCATCATTCTATGTCACTCAACTTTTAAGTAAGAGCATGGCATCTAGATCCAGGTAAATCATTGTGCTACTGTACTCAGCCCTCATCAGACCCATCACTGAGTATAACGTCCCTTTGGTATGTTCTTCACTAGGTCATGCAACAACTGGAATGTCTACAGAGGTTCCTCACAAAAAGAATACAGGGCATAAATACAATATCCTATGCAGATCGTCTCAAAACCTTACCTCTATAATCTGTTTCTTACAGACTACTGAGAGGTGATTTATGCCTTGCATACAAAGCATCCTTGGATCTTGCTCTGATGGATGTTTTTGTATCCATAAAACAAACAGCACATGTACAAGTTCAAAGGATTTAAACTATGCTTGTGACATAAATAGGACATGCTGGAGGGGCAGGTATGTATCAAAGGGAATCCCCACTCCCTGTAATAGACATCCCATCCATGTGAAGCAGAACTCTTCCCTAACTCTATTCAAGCACAACTTGGACCAGTGGATGAGAAATTAGAAATTCACCCTAGTATGACACATGTCTCAGATAGACAGAAGCAGATATTAAAAGAAGCCCTAACTAATATACACCCCATAAAATAACCCCTAAGGCACAGTAACTCATGAGATACATTTAGGCTGCAGGGCTTGGCTTATAAAGGCCTCAGAGGTCATTATAGTATACACCTATAAACCTATTTCTATCTGTAGAATTTGATGCTTAGAATCCTATGTGCAGAAATCTGTACAGATCAATTACAAGCACTCACATGATATATGCTCATAATACACTTGCAAGTTGCTACTTCCTCAAATAGGTAAGTGATCAAACTCCCACTAACTTGATCTCCCATAACTACTTAACTCCCATAGTCCTACCAAAACACTAACTCTAACCCTAAAAACTCCCTTTCTGCTTCATAACCCTAAAACTCCCTTTCTGCTCCTAAATCTAAAACTCCAACCTCCTCCTCAAACCTACATTTCCTGATTGCTCCCTAACTCTAAAACTCCCTTCCTGCACCCCAAAGCTAAAACTCCCTTCCCATTCCCTAAACCTAAAACTCCATCTTCAAAACCTAAAATTCTCTTTCTCATCCCTAACCCTAAACCTAAAACTCCATTCCCCACCAATAACCTAAAAATCTTTACTGCTCCATAAGCCTAACCCTACTCCCTAGTCCTAAAACTCCACTTCTTCCTACCTCACAGCTGCTTCTCCAAACTCATATTTGATTTTGAGCACAAGCAGCTCTCTCTCCATATGGCTAATTGCCTGAACTACTTTTTGTGTTAAAGCATGAGCAACAGCCTGCATGAGCCACAAGGTGATTGATGAGCATGAACAGCAGCCTGCATGAGACACAAGGTTCTTGGTGAGCATGAGCAGCAGCCTGCATGAGACACAAGGTGCTTGGTGAGCATGAGCAGCAGCCTGCATGAGCCACAAGGGGCTTGATGAGCATGAGCAGGAACCTGCATGAGCCACAAGGTGCTTGATGAGCATGAGCAGCAGCCTGCATGAGACACAAGGTGCTTGGTGAGCATGAGCAGCAGCCTGCATGAGCCGCAAGGTGCTTGATGAGCATGAGCAGGAACCTGCATGAGCCACAATGTGCTTGATGAGCATGAACAGAAGCCTACATGAGCTACAAGGTGCTCATTTCCCTGTTTTCAAGACAGTGGTTTTCAAGCACTTTGGACTCAATCTCATGTAGTAGAACCTTCTATACTTAGAATATTAGCTGTAGAATTCTATCTTTAGAGTTCTCATTGTGGAAATGGATTGTAGAAGTATCTCAACATCTTAATGCTTTGCCTTTCAGATTGTATGTGATGGTGACTGTGGATTTGATTTCAATCTCTCTTATGTATTGTGGCATCAGTGGTAATTTGATGTAGGTGTTTGTTATTCTTTTGAGTCTTGCACCTGTAACAGAATGAGGGAAGTATATGTTAGACCTGCATTTCTCATCCTCAGTGCAGAGAACTAAAAGTGCTGACTTGTTGATGAGATTCTTTCTGCATTAAGGGTACAAGGTTCAAAGCTTTATGTCTGGCAGTTGGAACAAAAGACTAAGGTTATGAACTGTTAACAAACCACTTACTAGATTTGATTCTCAAAGTTTGTTAATTGATTAATTGGGGATGTTTCTGTATATAAAGGGGTTTCAGAAGTTGGAATGATCATCTGAAGAAGTTTTTGTGATGAAAACATAGTGATACAGAATGTGTTCTGGATGTGCTTTACATTTTTTTTAATACTGTGTTGTTGTTGTCTTTCGGCTTTTCCCAGTTAGGGGTCGCCACAGCGGAACTCCAGTCTGCTAATGATTGGCAGTAGATTTTGATGAACGCTGAGGTGCCAGCTTGACGTTCAACCTTCAATGAAGGCACGCCCATTTACGCATGTCTTTCAAACGCCCACCCAACCGTGGGGAGGACATGCAGACTCCACAGAGAAGGCACTCCCTACATTTCAGCCGAGAATCGAACGGGAGAACTTCTTGCTGTGAGACAACAACGCTACTGCTGTACCACCGTGGATCCTTTTTTTTAATACTGTGTGTGATCAATAAAACAGTGGATTTTATGCTGGTGAACCTTCCAGTGCCTTATTTTTTGTTATCAGTTTACTTTTGGCACTTTTTCCACTTTCTCTGTTATCTTCAACAAGTCACTTAGCCAGACAGTGGTTTTGGGTGATTGGGAATTTGGGCTAGGGTCATTAATGGTTTCCTAGACGGCATGCTTAGTATCTACTTATGAACCTATAAATGTATGGTGGATATATGCTCAGAATTAGTCCACAATGACAAAAAATACTCCGAACCCACAGACATTGCCAACATCCTAGCTGACAGGTTCAGCGCAAACTTCTCTCCCCCCCCCCACCAAAAGGGCAAATATCTATCCCAGCAGAGTGTTGCCCCCCTGACATCTCACATGCTCAGGTAAGAGCCGTATTCTCCAAAGCAAAAAACACAGCATCAATGGGACCAGACGGTGTCCCGGGCTGCGTCCTACATGAACTCCAAGAAGAGCTAAACCCAAGCATAAAACTACTGTTCAATCTCAGACTTACCACAGGATATGTACCCAAAGAGTGGCGTACAGCAACAGTGGTCCCTCTCCACAAAGGTGGTGCCTCAACGGATCCTAGAAACTATCGCCCCATAAGCCTGACTAGCTTGGTCTGCAAAGCTATGGAAAGGATCATCATGGACCTCATAAATAAAGATATTGGGGACCTACAGACACTGGATCCTACCCAGTTCGGCTTTGTTAAGGGCAGATCCTGCCTCTTAAACCTGGTTGATTTCTTTGAAACAGTCACCAAGGCCATTGACGAGGGGAAGATAGTCCACACAGCCTACCTGGACCTCGCAAAAGCCTTCGATACAATACCCCAGTCAGGCATTATGGATAAGCTCACTAGCTTAAATATAAACCCCTATGTCACTAGATGGGTTGCAAACTGGCTCAAGGACAGAACCCACATGGTTAGAATTGCTGGAGCCATGTCAGACTCCAAACCAGTTGCAAGTGACATCCCACAAGGCTCAGTTCTGGGACCTCTCTTGTTCGGTATATATTTCTCGGAGGTACAGGCCAACATGGAAGGACTGTGGCTGACTAAGTTCGCAGATGACTGCAAACTGGGCACCACAATCGACTCTCCAGCTGACACAAGCATCCTCCAAAAGGGCCTCATAGAAAAAGACAACTGGTGCCAGAGCCATGGCCTCAAGCTAAATGCCAAAAAGTGTATAGTCATCCCCTTTGGCAAAAACAAAGTCCCCACAAATTACCACATAGGTGATAATCCATTAAGTACGGAAGAAGTAATTAGGGACCTGGGGACCCAAGTTGATAGCAATCTCTCATTTGACAACCACGTGGCCAAAATGGTTAGAAAAACATTTTATATAGCCCACCTAATCATGAAGGGATTCACATCTAGATCAGGGGAGGTCATCGTGCCTCTTTACTCATCCCTCATCAGGCCCATAATTGAGTACAATGCCCCTTTTGGGATGTACCTTACCAGACACCTGCAGCAACTGGAAAGACCCCAAAAGTACCTCACCAAGAGGATCAAAGGGCTCAAACCGATGCCATATGCTGCCTGGTTAAAGAAACTCCAGCTCTACTCAGTGGCATACCACCTGCTCAGAGGCGATCTCTGCCTGACGTATAAAGCCATGTGCAATCCGGAATTAATGGACATGCTGCACCTCAGAAAATCCAAATCCCATCAAGCTACGTGCTCGAGAGACTTGAACCTCAGCACTGAAATAAATAGGACATGCTGGAGGGACAGATTCATAACCCAGAGGCTCCCTTCACTCTGGAATAAAATTCCAGTCCAGGTTAGGCAGAGTCCCTCATTGACTCTCTTCAAGAGGAATCTTGATGAGTGGATGGGGATCGAGGTTTACCCGGTATCACTTCTGTGTCACTGTTAGACAGAGGCACAGTATACTAACCTCAAAAAAGGGCATAGCAAAATTAATTTAAAATGGGTGGTGAAAGCCAAACACACTCTGGCTAGGCTTATAAATGCCCTAGGGCAGATAGTCTAGTATGAACCTATGAACCTATGAACCTATGTATTGTGTGCTTACAATTCAATCTGTATTTATTTATTTATTTATTTATTTATTTATTTATTTTAACTTTGTTGACCGGGCTAGTCTAACTGGATATATGTCCATTTTCAGTAGAGGCCTGGGGAGATAACCTCGAGGGAACAAACAAAGTCACATATACAAAAATTAATGTAATCAATGAACATTGCAGGTACAGTACAGAGAATAATCAAAGCGGTCATTCGTTCATAACATAGTGCAAAATATACAGATACTATTAGTACAATACAAAATGTAGTTGCAATACATCATAAAGAAAAAGATGGCAGTTGAATTATACAATATATTAGTATACAAGTAGTCATAAAGAAAAAGTAGGAGCTGAAATTATACAATATATTAGTAAAAGTAGTCCCCTTAATGAGATTCTGAAGATGTAAGCAATAGTATAGAAGGACAAGGTAAGTTGTTATTAAGAAAAGGAACTTGATTACTGAGAAGAGGAGGGTAGGTTGAACCAAGTAAGAAGAGCTAGTTGATCAGTCAGGTTTAGTACAGGGGCACAACCAGTGTGTTCTGAGGAAAAGTTTCAATTTGGTTTTAAAGAGTGATATACAGGGAAGAGAGGAAAGTTTGTTAGGAAGAAGGTTCCAGGATTTTCCAACAGTATTAGAGAAAAGAGAGTCCCAAGCCCTGTTGTTTGATTAACAAATATTTACAAGAAGTTTATGTGATGATTGTAAGGTCTTTAGATTGTTTTAGGGGGTAATGAGGGTAGATAGTATAGGGGTATTGGTAGGTTGGTAAAGGGTTTTATGGGCAATGGTCAGTTGGTGGAATTTAAGTTGATTTTGTAATTCAAGCCATCCTAGCTGCTTTAGATTAAAACAGTGGTGGGTTCTGAAAGGGTTACCTGCAGCAAATCTGGCTGTTATTGTAGGCGTTTTCCATTTTATTAAGGTTGTTTTTAGAGAGATTAGTATATATGGGTGAGGCACAGAGGAGAGTAGAAATTAGATGGGTATGTGCAATAGTTATTCTAGCTGAAGGAGAGAAGAAGGGTTTGATCCGGTAGAGAGAGCCTAGTTTTCTATTAACAGATTTTAGAGTATTGTTAATATGGGTGTCAAAGTTAAGGTTATCTATGGTGATAAATAATAGTTTGGTAGTTGGATCTGGGGTTATGAGAGTACCATTATTGGATGTTACTGTGAAGTTTATTGGGGGGGGACTTACAATTAGGAGTAAAAAGGAGGAGTTTAGTTTTTTGGGGGTTCAGAAGGAGACAGCGCTGTGTAAACCATTGTTCAATTGTGTTAATCACATTTTGGGTAAGGGAGTGAAGTTCAGATATAGATGTGGCTGAGCATATAAATGTGGAATCTTCTGCATATTGTATGCATGTAGCTTGGGGGATTGCTAGGTGAAGGTCGTTGATAAATATAGAAAACAGGACAGGTCCTAATATGGACCCTTGAGGAACACCAATGTTAACGGGCAGATGGATGGATAGAATGTTATGCCAAAGTACAGCCTGTTGTCTGTTATCTAAGTAGGACTGGAGCCATTTTATATCTAGTGCATCTAGTGACAGGGATTTGAGGATATAGATAAGTATCTGGTGATTTACCATATCGAATGCCTTAGACAGATCTATAAACAATGCAGAGGAAAGCATACTGAGGTTATGGTTTTTGTTAATACAGTCAGTAAAGGAAAGGAGGGCAGTAGTAGTGCTGTGGGAAGGTCTGAAACCATGTTGAGAGTTTGAAAGTAAGTTATTTTGGATTAGGTGGTCTAGCAATTGTCTGTGGATGCAATTTTCCATGATCTTTGCTAAGGGAGAAAGTAGGGCTATGGGACGGTAATTGGAGAGTTCAGTAGAGTTCCCACCCTTGTGAATGGGGATAATATGGGATACTTTCCAGATTTTAGTGATGTGTCCTTTACTGATGGTTCTATTGATGAGAATGGAAATGGAATAGTTGATGGATTTGGCTGCCTTTTGTAGATATTCAGAGGGTAGTTGGTCTGCTGAAGGAATGCACGGTTTCAGTTTTTGGATAAGGGTAAGAATATATGTTGTTGGGACTGGTTGGAAGAGAAATGGAGGGGATGGGTTAAAGTTAGAGTTGGATATAATTAAGTTCTGAGTAGATAACTGACTGGCAAGAGTTTTAATGGCCTCAGTGAAAAAGGTATTAAAGGCATTAGCAGTCTGCTTGGGATTCTCCTGGTCTGTGCCTTGTGGGTTTGGTGTGATGGATTGATCTGGTTGTAATAATTGATTAATACTCGCCCAGAACTTTTGTGGTTGATTATGGTTAGTCTGCTGGAATTGTAGGTAGTAGTTTCTTTTGTCAGACAGTATAGCTTTTTTTAGTTTCATTTCACAGCTGTCTGAAGTTTTGTTGGTCTACTGGGTTTTAGTTAAATGAGATTTATTCCAGTATTTATTTCTGAGATGGATTTTTTGCCTGTTTTCTTTTGAAAGTCATGGGGCAGATTTAGTTCTCATTCTAATAGAGCGGGTTGGTGCATGGTGGTCTAGTATGGCTAGGAAGTTAGAATTAAAGTAATTAACAGCTTCCTCTAGTGTGAGGTATTTTAAGGGAGACCAGTTACATGCTCTTAGTTCTCTCTGGAAGAGATCAGGGTTGAAGTTTTTCTTGGTTCTAATTGTCCTAGATATGGTTGGATTAGGTAGATTGGATTTAAGCCTGATGATGTAGTTTAGTGAGTGGTCACTTACATCATCAGGGATGGTTCCAGCTTCATATGTCTGGGGATGATTATTTATGAGTATCCAATCTAAGGTACTTTCTTTCTTATTAGGCTTGTTTATCCTGGTAGGGGAGGTAATGGTTTGAGAAAAACCAAAAAGGTTAATATGGCTGGTAGGGTGGCTACTGCTACAACACTTCCAATCAATGTTAAAATCACCTATGATTATGGTTTCTTGGGGTAAATTTTGGGATAACCAACAAAAGATATTTTCTATGGTGGCAATGTCATTACCAAGAGGAAGATAGATACAGATAATATAGATGGATTTGAATGTGTTAAGTTGAAGCTTGGTAATAAGAATTTCAGCATTGGAGTCTTGAGGTGGTTTATATTCATAGGTAGTAATCTGTAACCCAGATTTAAATAGGATAGCTACACCACCACCTTTTTTGGTTACACAGTCAAGTCACAAAATATTATAACCGGGTGGGATGACTTCATTGTCTTTAGTTACAGGTTTTAACCAAGTTTCTCTTAAACAAAGAATGTCAAAGAAGTATAATTCTAAACACAGGATCCTTGATACAGAATTTTAAATGAAGAATACCTAAAATGGAAATCTACAGGTGGAATTCTCAGAGATTTATGCAAATAGAATTCTTAACCGAAAATTTTGAAGACAGAATCTACAGTTATAATTCTGAACAGAGATGTCTTCTGATAAAACAATAAATAGAATTTATTGTAGAATTATGTGCTTAAAAGTATTCTGTCTGTAGAATCTTGTGTTTAGAATTCCATTAGTAAAATTATGTATTTAAAACTCTACTGCTCAGAACTCCATAAGTAGAGTGCTTGTCTACACCATCGTGTGTTTAGATGTCTGTATGTAGAATGATATGGATAGAATTTTATCTCTTGAATTCTGGAAATAGAGTTATGTGTTTAAAGTTTTAGCAGCAGAAATCTACCTTCAAAATTGTTTTTATAGAAATCTGTATTTATTGTTTTATCAGAAGACATCTCTGTTCAGAATTATAACTGTAGATTCTGTCTTCAGAATTTTCGGTTAAGAATTCTATTTGTATAAATCCCTGAGAATTCCACCTGTAGATTTCCATTTTTGATATTCTTCATTTAAAATTCTGTGTCAAGGATCCTGTGTTTAGAATTATATCTATTGAATGCTATGGTTAGACTTAAAGCTGAGGAATTCTGTGTTTCAAATTCAATTTGAATAATTCTTTCAGTAGACGTCAATATTTTGATTTCTTTCTGTAGAATTCTAGGTGTGTGTGTGTGTGTGTGTGTGTGTGTGTGTTTAGAATTACTCTAGTTTTAAACTCCTATATTTCATAGGTTCATAGATTAGTACTAAGCTAACTGCCCTTGTGAGCCATTTTAAGCCTAGCCAATTATCCATTGTGAGACTCAAACTCCACACCTTATCTTTGTAAGGCAAACACCTTAACCATTAGGCCACCCTCCCAACCCCTTTGGAACTCTGTTACTAGAATTCTTTGTTTACAATTCCCTGTATAAAATTATATATCTTTAGAATTGTGAAATTCTGCATATAAAATGCATTCTTTACAGTTCTGTAATTTCAAATCTGTCTGTAGATTTCTGATTTTAGAACTACTCTTGTGAAGGTAGAATTCAGATTTTAATATCCATTATCCATATACATTCTCTAAAGTTCTATCTTTAGTATTCTACCTATAGAATTCAGCACTAAGAATTATCTGCTAAACATTAAGCCATTAGAATTCTATGTTTGTAATTCTTTCTGCACAGAGCTGCTTTTAGATTTTTTCCAGGGATTTTTTTTTTTGTAGAACTCAGTGTGAAGAAGTTTGAATTTAGAATTATAAATGTAGAATTCTGTCTGCAGAATTTTGTGATATAGTTTTTTTCAGAATTAGTTCTATCTGAAGAAGTCTGAATTTGTATTCTATGTTTAAGATTCTGTCTATGGCATTCTATACTAAGAAATTTATCAGTACAGTTTTGTGGTTATGATTTTATCCAAACAGCTCTGTGGTTGGATTTCTATTTCTAGAATTTTCTGTTTAGAATTCCATCAGAAATTTTTATTATTTAAACTTAAATCAGTAGAGTGCCATCTGCTTATAGAATGTTTGCCTGCTGTTTTCTACCTGTTTAGTTCCTTGTCTGGAATTTTCTCAGGAGAGTACTATTGATATTTTTTTTTTCTTTGGAATTAATGCTTAGAATACTAAATGTTAAATTCAAGTTGAAGACTTTTGCTAATAAGACCTGGAATTCATCTGCAGAATTCAGTCTTACAATTCTATTTGCATAATTTAGTGTTCAGATATAATATTTAGATTTCTATTTGTAGAATTCTATCTGTTAAATTCATGGTTTAAGATATGTAGAATTCTATTTTTTAGAATTTTGTGCTTAGAACTGTATTCATCTGTAGAATCCAAACTTAAAATTCTATAAGTTGAATTCAGTGTTCAAATAGAATGTTTAGCTTTCTATTTGTAGAATTGTATCTGTTAAATTCATAGTTTAAGATCTGCAGAATTCTGTGTTTAGAATTTGAGACATATAAGTCTGTATTTAGAATTCTTTCTGTAGAAATATGTCATTAGAATGGCAACATTTTGTGAGGTTAAGACTTGATATTGCAAGCTCCAAAAATTGTGAATACTTGTGATTCTTATAAAATGACAGAGTAGTGTCAAACTCAATTTCATATATTAAAATAATTTTGTTTGTAGGGGACAAGCCCCCATTGCACCCCCAATACCCCTGCTACTTTTGTATACTAACTTTAAGATTGCTGTATCTTTAAGAAGAGAGAATATTCCAATATGCATAAAATTTAGACTTGGCATATATATCCCTGTAAATGCACATACATTCTTGCAGTTTTGATGATTACAGTTCCAATCCTTGAATATAAAATAGGAACCCATTTAGATTTTATGTTTGATTTCTTTCTCTATAGTTCTATCTGTGGAATTCAATTGCATTTATAGAATTCTATGTGGACAAGTTTCTACTTAGGATCTCCAGAACCACTTAGACTCCTATGTTTATATTTCTATAAATCTAGTATAAATAGCTACAACACATACTTTATACATAATTTACAGTGTTACAAATGTTTCTAAGGTAAAAAGAGACACACAACTTATGTTCTAAATGTCAAAGCACTTTTCAGACTTGCTTCAGCATTAAATACCATGTACATTATGGCAAAACTGAATGCAGCATCTGCATTCAACCCCACCCTCTTTTTGAGAAGTTAGGGTAAGTGGCTATTATAATTCTTTTGTCACATAGAATAATGATTTTCTGTGAAAATTGGACTACTGAAAAACAGCCCTGACATGACTAATGCTGTCACATGTTTGGAGATGTAGTTCTGATGGGCATTGGTTTATTACATGTAGTCAGGGTTGGAAGCCATGACATGGAAGCTTCTACTCATGAGGACATGAATTAAAGTTTTAATTTTATGTTGCTGCCCCCTTTTTACATCAACATACCTATTTCCCCTGTAAAGAGGATGTATTTTTATTTTATTTTCTTTCTTTATATTATAGCATTATTTAGATATGTTATTTTTGTTTTGTTTCATTTCCCTGAGACTGGATAGTTAGGAAATGGATAAAACCCTGACCTCAGTTCATCATAATGCCTGAACTCACTTCATCATAATGCTAAATGTGATGACTTGGGTTCACACAGTTTTCTACAAGCTCATAGAAAATGCTGCATTTTTTTAAATTTTAATTAAAGAAAGAATTAAATCTTTTTTCCTGGCATCTACACATTCCAAAATCATAATCCTGACTCTATAAGGACAGTAAGCATTCTGGGCTTTTTTCAGTTAAGTGAAGTGAAAAACATTGGGCATGATCTTTAGTGTCTGGTGCTTATGTGGCATTAATTCTTAATTGCCACACTAGACTTTCGGCTTTTCCCAGTTAGGGGTCACCACAGCGGGACTGGTCCGCTAATGATTGGCAGTGGATTTTTACAGTGCCAAGTTGCCTGCCTGATGCCCAACCTTCAACGAAGGCACGCCCATTCACTATTTCCTTTTTTTAGAAAATGCATCAAATTTAATGTTATTTAATAAGAAAATGCTGGAAGTGGTGAAGTGTCTGTAGAAAGCACTTGTTGGCACCTTATGTTTAATGGCATATCTATATCTGTATCTACATATATATCAATACATATATGCCCATACATCTCACCTACATAAAATGCATCATAGCTGTCATAGGTGGCTATACATACAACATTCTTAAATTGCTAATGAAAGTATAAATGTGGGCCATATAAGCAAAAGTCATGTAAGGTCCTCATTTCACAAAACTGAACTGTTTACAAAAAACTGCATGGGTAGATGACAGTAACGTTATGTGTTGTCTGCATAACTACTGAGTTATTATTTTTCAAACGTGTTTTCAAGCAGAGTTCCTTTCTGCATGTAAGGTTGTGTTCATTATAACCACTATGTACACATTTCAGTTGCCCACAGTATTTCCATCTTTGTTTGATTACATCCTTAACACTACTTGAATCACTGCTTAATATCGGTGTAAAGCACTTTCCTTTGTTGCCTACTTTTCCTTTTGTTATAATGAGTCAGTAAGGTGTATGTTTGGATTTTATTGCTTCTTCAAAGGTGTCATCCACCAGTTTCCTATTGTGCTGTCGATATATATACAAACCTTTTGAGACATAATTCTTTGATAAACATACCATCACCTGAAATAAGTCAAGGAAGCCTAATGGAATGACTTTAACCATATTATTATTATTATTATTAATGAAGCTACATGTTGCAATGTAGATAGTTATAAATGTTTTCTTTCTAAAAGTTTCCGGATATAATGCGGTATTGTTTCCATATATATCTGCATCTAAAACCTCTTAGAGATATTTGTAGCCAATACTAAAAAAAATCAATGGACTCATTCAAGTATCTAAAAAATCATTAAACCACTCTTCAAGAAAATTTCATATCAAATACACAGTATCAGTAAAAGAAGTATAGAATACAGTATATTTTCATCTAGCAAGAGTGACAGAGGATGAACATGAAGAGTTAATGAAAACGTGCAATTCCTGTACCATTTTTTTTTTTACATTTTCTGTAAGCATTTTCTTTAGAGCATATCTTTTTATTTCTTTTTCTTTTTATATTTTATAAATATTATATCTTTTTATTTCTTACATTAACACTTGATAATGTTCACGTCTGTTTCATTCTTAGGTTTTTAGGAACTTGTACTTGTGAATGCCTAGTTTATTTATTTTTTCATATATTTATTATTTGTTGACAGTGTTAGTCCTCCTAGGCTAGGGGCCTCTTTTCAGGGGAGACACAAGGTGGTATTTGTACTTCAAAGGGAAATTTGGCCAGGGCATCCGGGGACATCCCCTACTCTTTACTGTATGTGATGCTATTTCTAGGTGGAGGTGCAATGGAAGAGAAGGAGAGAGATGAGTGGTGTGAGTAAGTCAAGTGTGAAAATGTGCTTGTTGAAATTACTAATGCTAAAGCTATAGTTATGGATATAAGTAATGCAGTCTGTGGATTGCCACATACCTTTATTATTGATGTGCACCTGGTGGTCTTCATAAAGAAGTTCCAATTAAAATGATAAATGAAGATGAACTGAGTGATGAACTAGCAGTTCTTTGCTTGCAGATGGTATCTGAAGCACTCCCTGGTGAGGGAATAAAGGAAAGGATGCTGTGTTTCCATATGAATGATTGCCCGAGTGTAATGGCGTGGTAGAAAAAGGAGAAGAAGATGTACAGGTGGCTAAAACAGACATATGCAGCAGATGCTGCTAAGATAATAAATGTGACTTCAGTTACAAAAGAAAAACTGAAACAATTTGGCAAAAGCAGAGGGTGGTAATTAAAACTGAAATTAATGTGGATTACCAATAGACAAATATTTTGTTTGGGATAATATTGCATGTCCTTTGGCATTAAACCTCAATATATTAGGCCATTCATACATATATATTCTGAAAGTTTTTGCGAGCTAACATTTGAGACATTGGACTTAGACATTTTTTTCTCCAGATTTGATGCAAAGTCAGTTTGTGATCCATGAAATAAATATATTGTTAGAGGTTCGAACTGCATGCTCAGAAGACAAATGAAATTGCAGTTTAGAACTACAGTAGTGACTAAATAAGAAATAAGACAAAATTTAAGTGAAAAATGTAAAGATGTATTTGAGATTAGAAAATGTTTAGATGATGGGAAATTGTGGGATGGGGCATCTAAGGTAAATGCTTGAATGTTACAGAGGGAAGGATGTTCATATTTATTGTGCGGTCATGTTGAATAACAAAAAAAAATGCTTACATTTTGGAGGCAACCCAAAACATGTTTTCTTTGTGCACCACATGGACATTTAATTAGAAGGTGTACAAAAAGAAGGTGTGAATAAACTGAGGAAGTGACTATGGTAAAAATTAAAAAAATATTATGTAGAAAGCATGGTAGTAACCAGCATTTTTGTTTGATTGTGAAAATTAGACTGAGCAGCTATTATGAACAATGGCATGTAACCAACAGAAAATGAGTAAAATGCTGAAAAAGTCAATGAAGTTTGTGATGAAGAAAATGAGGAAAATATAATATCAGAAGTGGAAAAACCTGATAGAGAAGAGGAAGAGTATAATACAGTAGTACAGAATAGGTATGAACATTTGAATAAAGATGAAGTTGGAATGAAGTGCATGGGGTTTGAGAAAAAAGAATGTATTGTTAATAGAGTACAGAAAAGAAAGATAAAAGTAAAAGAGAAAACTGCAAAAAAATGAAGGGGTAGTATTTCAGTTGTGTTGTTAAATATCAACAGTTTGATAAATGAAAAAAAGACTAAATATTGTGGCATGGTGCAAACATTAACATTTTGATATTATTATTTACAGGATGTAAGATTTTGAATATTATGCAAAGAAGGTTTTGGTGAGGATTTGTGATTTGGATTAGAAATTATGAAGAAAGAACATGTTAAAGTAATAGATGTAATGATTGTAATGCCAGGGATGCTCCTGGTAACTGATATTAGAAATAAGGTTATGGTGTGGAGAATAATTGCAATATATGCTCCAACTACAAGTAAAAAGAGGGAAATGTATTTGAGGAAATGAAAAAAAAAACCTGCTATGCAGAACATGGATATGTGATTATAGGTGACTTTAACTGCAATCTAAGAAAATATATAGGAACAGTAAATAACGGTATTATTATGTAGACAGATGAAGAAAACTGGACATTTATTATTAGGTGAGAGAAGGCAGGTTATATTTAAGAGAAGAACTATAAAACAATGAAATTGACTATGTGGTATATTCTTGGGGTTTAGGAGAGCAAAACATAAAATGAAACAGAATTTTCTGCTCATTATGCAATAAACGCTGCAATATTGAATGTGGAGGATTACATTATTGAAACAAAAGGTAATAAAATGTAAGAGAAGTTTTAAAAGAATTATATTTTACACAAGGAATTGGAAACTTTTAGTTAGGATCATAAGTTTTAAAGGAATTATATTTTAGACAAGGAACTGGAAAATTATGGTGGGATCATAAGTTTAAGATGTTTTTATGTACACATAAAGTATAAAAAATAAATTTAAGATGAGAAAAGCTTCTCTTGAAAAAATGAAAAGAGAAATATAATAATCATATAAATCTGTATGAAGGCATTGTTAAAAAGGATGAAAGAAAAGGAATAAATAAACAGAGGGAAGTATATAAGGTAAATATGAAGAGAGTGGATATGTTGTTAAATAAGCAAATATATTTATTGTAAGTTAGAATGGAAGATGTGCTTTCTTTTTCAGGTAAAAAGTTAAAAAAGATGAAGGTGGAATGGAAGTGTTAAAGGATAATGATGGATACAAAAAGTATGTTACTGCAGATATCATGAGGATTGTAGAAGAATATATAGGCAAAACATACAAGGAAGAAAATAATAAATTAATAGTAAACTGGAATATAAATAAAATAAAGAATGATCAAATGAATAAAGAATAAAAGGATGTAACATTGGAAGAATTTGGAAAGGTCTTATCAGGTTTTAAAAAGATAAATGCATATAAACAACTGGATTATAATAAAAAAATGTGCTGTAATTAAAATCACAAATTATTGGTTAAGCAATGGAATCATGGATAATAGGATGTGTCAGGGAATTATAAAATGTATTTATAAGAAAAAAGGGAGTAAAGATTAAATAAAGAATTGGAGGCCCATTACACTTCATACAGATTATAATTTTTATTTATGAATTTATTGCAAAAAAAAATAAATTAAAATATTAAAGACCATATTAATGAAAGCATTATGATGTTAAATTGAAAAGTGCAAGTTATTAATTAATAATGGTAAAAGAAAATAATGGAGGTTACTTTGGATACATTATTGTTAGAACTGGAAAGGTTGGGACTTGAAACCATATATCAGCAAGCATATGATGAAAACAGATCTATAACCACCTGTAGCATGATGTTCTATAAAAACATAATAACAAGTATTAAAGAAAAAATGTGGTATGGCATAATGTATATAGACATACCTTCAGCCTTTGTACCAATCAAGTAGAAAAACTAGGTATTGATGTTATCTTAATAAGATGAATAGCTGTATAACTTAAAAATAGGACATGAGAAGTATCATACAGCAATTGGACAGGTAACATTCTAGGTTACAGTCAGGGTGTCCCACATGACTCTGTCCTAGGCCCAGGCCCATACCTGTTTAGGTTGTATCTTTCAGAGCTATCTTTTTCATAAGAAGTGTTCTATAGTCTGTATGCAGATGAGTTCAAATTTTGTAAACTGATGTATGTCTGCAAAAGAACTTGACTAAACTGACCATTTGGACACAGGAGAACAATATGCTGATAAATACATCAACACCATGACTGATTGTAGATTCATTTAAGGACATGGGCATATGGATCGATCCAGCTTTGAATTTTTTCTACTCATATCAACCAAGTGGTCAATGAAAACTATATATCTATGGCTTCTATACATATATTTATAAACTCTGAGAAATCAGAAATGAAGAAACTATTGGTTGTAAGTTACAATAGACCCAAACTAGAGTATGGAATAACAGTATGGAAGCCTTATAAAAAAACTAACATGAGTAGACTGCAAAGAGTACAGCAGAAAATATCAAAGGCACCCACAGATGAGAACATTTAAGTTATTATGAATGACTCAAATATCAGAACTTGTACAGTATCTCATATAAATATTTAAGAGGAGACCTTATTCGGGTATATAGGGCATTTAGAGACAACTACCTCTGGGAATGTTTGGAGTTATCAAAAACTGTGAAAGACTCATCAGACAACCTATGTAGAAGGATATATAGAAATGTGAATTTTACTAATTGGATCTCTGAGGGAGAGTAACAGATGCATGGAATACACTACCAGACTATATTAAAGCGAGCACTAATTTATATATTTTAAGAACAACATGGACACTTACTATGGGAATAACTGTTTTGGTATATTCGCAGGCTAGAAGGGAATTTAAATATTTGCATATATGAATGTATAAGAAATGATAAAAGAAAGTCAAAATAATATGAGAGAAATTAAGTTGATTACTTGTGACATGGTTGTTTTAGGTATAAAACAATGTTTCAGAATCTTAGACAAAGTGGGTTTGGTAAGACAATGTTAAGACTTAATAAATTTATATATGGAAATTCAGTCATCAGAGATGTGGTTTAATAAGACAATCTTTCCTCTTAGTGGGATGTTATTTGCATTGTTAATGAATGCCATTATTAATAGAGATGAAGAAAGAGTAAAATAAGCAACAGTATTTTTTAAAGGTAAGGATGCCAGTGTTATGCTTACTATTTATTCATAATTATTAAAAGGAAAGGCTGGATAAAAGAGGCATCAACAGACAAAGAATATTGATTGAAGGTGGTGGGATTAACAATAAATAGAGTAAAATGTAAACAGTATGGGGAATGTGTTAACATGGCAGGAATTTATTTTAAGAAATCAGAAGTTAATTTACTAGGAATAGGGTTTGGTAATGATCAAAGTAAAATGAACCAAGAAGAAACTTTGGAAGAAGCAAAAAGTTCAATGGAAATATCGAAAACTTTTGAATTATTATATAGAAAAATGTTCTGTCTTGGGAAAATTGGGATGTTTGAAAAATGTTTTCACATTTTCAGTCAGTCTTAAAAAATAATCATTTGATTTGGTAGTTATTTTTGTTAGGATCTGGCTTAACCCTGTGAAAAGGGGTACTGTGTATTGTAATGAGAGATAGGGAGAATTATTATTATAATACCAGTGGTTTTGTTGGCTTATTTACATATTTTTTGGTTAGTGCTTAGATTTTTAAGGTTAAAGATGATTGTTTCAGTAAAGTGTTGGCAGTTCATTATAAATATCTATGTGATGTAAAAAATGTAAAAAGGTAATAGAAGGGTATCATAAACAGTATTTTGAGTCAATAAAAAGAAAATATGGAATGACAATATATTATCTAGGAAGGCTGATATGAACATTTGATGGAAAATTTTAATTATGTGAAATATGGTACAGAAAGAATACTAATATAAGAAAAGCTATTAAAGAAAAGTTCATATCTGTATTAGAAATGAAGGATTTTCTTTTGTGGTTATCTGTTAAAAAGTTGACGGTGAAAGCAATTATGAAATATAAAAGAATGGAAGACAGAACATGTTATGGTTTTGGAGTACAGGATTTCTGAAGAGTATGAGAACAATTGAGCCATGGAGTTGTATGAAAAAAACATTTGTTGCAAATGTTGATTTAATGAAGCTATGCATGAATATAATTGTATACAGACTTTAAGATTTTACACAGAAACCGTACATATTTTATGGATAATATGGGAAATGAGGTGTCAAGAGTTATTATATAACAAAATGTGGAATGCATAGTTGTGGCCAACAAGATTAAAATGGCTTTGGGAAAAGGGTTGGGGTGAATGAATTTGAAAAATAAAATAAATAAAAATAAAAATATAGAAATGTAATATTTTTCTAATGTGTGATATTGTTTGTATAAGCAAAAGTGGTGATGATGTTGTAAAGAACTGTACAAAATATGTGTATGTAAGTGCCATGGGATCTTTTATATACACATGAGCTACAACCGACTCAAGCAGATGGAAACAGAGTTTAGAGTCTCATCTGAATGACAGCATAGTCAGGAGTGCAGCATTCCCTTATACTATATTGCAAGGTAAGCAATCCAGTCATCTGGACTTGGGATAGAACCCACAGTATTCTGGTTTTCCAGCACCAAAGCAAGCAGGCTACCTGTCGAGACACTGACACTATTTGTAGTTCAACAGCTGTCATTCATGCGACATGGAGAACAAAGTGCTCAAAGAGAATTTATAAGGCTGTCTAGGTCAATAACAAATGAAGACACATTTTACAAAATTCAAAGCAGTTAGTTGACATGTTCATTGCTAGGGGCAATGATAGAAATCCTCTTGAGATTGTAGCTTTTGATGCAGTTGAATATAGGCACTTACTTTACAAACCAATGATGTGTATGTATATTATGAGATTTAATTGTGTAGGGACCATAAAACAGGATTGCATATGTGCCATGTGTTTACCTTTCATTTTGGATTTTGGGCCAAAAACAGTGTGGTGAGAAACAACTGGCACATACCTAAGACCAGCAAAGAAGTGATGAATTTCTTTGGCACATTTACTGGATCTGTAAATAAAAGAACTCCAGATATAAAAAGCATTTTAGAACATATTGAGTTGGAACTGGTCCTTGATGAGATCACGAAATCATGGGGATATATGCCTGTATTTTTTTATGATATTGTAAGTTTGTAGGTGTGGGTGATTCTGAATCCATAGTGAAGAAAGATAGAGCCTTGACAGTGATCCAATTGACTGAGCTTTAGTTAGCAGCCCTAACAATGGAGGAGCCAAGCAGGGAGGGAGATGAGTGAAGGGTCATATCCTACTGACTTCTCCCATTATGATGAGTATTTTGCTAAGTAAGAGGCAGACAGGATCAGTGTGATTTCCATGGGAGAGATGGGGAAAAACACCACTCATGCTTCAGGGAATAGGTAGGACTGTTCGGAGGAAATGGATCTGTTGGAAGTGAGGGGATACCATCCATGATCATCCCACTGTACACCCCCTTGGCATTTCACTGAATATGTACTGTAAATAGGGTTGTAAATTAAAAATCCAAAATCACCCTGATGGTTGTCTAAATGATATTCTCTCCAATTCATCCCTCATCACATTTATGGGAACAAATGGGCTGATCATCCAGGAGGGAAACTAATGGTCAACAGACAGTAGGAATAAAAATTAAGAAAAATACATTTTATAGATGGGATCCCTTTCTCAGCCTAAAACATAGGAACAGAGCATACAGTGTGAAGAGCCATTTTCTTGGTACACTCAAGGTGTATTCCATGTAGGGGGGAGCATGGGTGCTATTATCTCTAAGTGGTAAGACAGGGTGAAGTCTGCCACAATGCAGCTGCAACTTGTATATACTATCAGTCCAAAAAAAGCTGTATGCTCTAAATGGAAAACATTCCTGTCTTCATGATTATGTAGTAGCCAGAGTAAAGGCAGGGGTAGTGATACTGAAAGTTTTTTTTAGAGTTTAAAGAGTTGTACTGCCAAATTGAATTCAATACAATACAGCCTTCTAACCTCAATGACAACACAAGCCTGAAAAGTGTCATCTAATGCAGATGAATGCTTGTTATAACAGTTGATTACTGCCATTTTATTAAGTTGTTTTTAGATGCTTGGAATGGCAAACACTGCTGAAAAAAAAAAAAAAAACGAGGATAAAGAACACACAAAACACATTTATTTAATACCAAATAAGCGCTTTCATCAGTAAGGGTTAACCAGACTTCATCAGATAAAGTTACATGACTGAATTAGATTAAATATCCTTACTCTTAATTCAAATTCCCTCCAAAATTCATTCACTTGAATGACATTAGTTCAATTTATTGCCTATTGAGATTTAAAGCCCTGGAGAGTTGATTTTAACATATGTAACATTTTAACATTTCAACAATTCCAATTTTGTGTATGTTTTTAGATAACGCATCACATAATAATTTTTTGGATATGTATTTCTATGTTCATTAATCATATAGTCATAATTATTAATATACATATGGATATACATATATTTATAATTCATAATTCACAACTTTTTCAATTTTTTTATTTGTACATCAAGGATGTTGCAACAAGTGGCTGAATTTTAGATTTTATTGTTTAGAGCTAATTAGAATAATTCTAATATTTTATGAATTTGCTTAATTGATTTATGTTTTCTTTTTTTTTTTTTGAATGTTTCTTTAAATGTTAATTGAATGAATTTTGAAGGGAATTTGAATTATGAGTAAGGGTATTTAATCTAACTCAGTCTTGTAACTTTATCTGATGAAGTCTGGTTAACTCTTATGGATGAAAACGCTTATTTGGTATTAAATAAACATGTTTTGTGTGTTCTACATCCTCCGTTTTTTGTTTTTTCAGTAATGTTTTTTGATGTTCTCTCATCTGGTCATCTGTTCAATAAATCAGGCAGTTGTTACCTATTTGCATTTTTGATGTCATATAATGTGGGAATTTAGGGTGGTTTATCTTGCTTAGTTTTGCTCTGAGGAAGTTTTCTGTGTTAAGAGACAAAGGCAAAAAAAACTAATCACAATAAAGATGAGTTTGTGTGTTTTTCAGTTCATGCTCTTTTTGTATGTTAGAAAACACTGTAGAAAGCAATGAGTCAGTAAGTAAACAGAGAGCAGGTAGGGTGAACAGTACCTACTTGTATCATTTTTGTAAATAGTGAAAAGTCCAGCATTTAAGCAAGAATTATTTTTTTCATGTGACTAAGACCTATGGTCCACATTTATAGTTTTAATGCACTCGAAAAATGTTGTTTATTTGGTCATCTGTAAAAACAAGATGTTTTACATAAGCAAAACATCTTACAAATAGTCACAAAAAATGTATTAATGCTATGTAATATAAGCTGACAACAAGTGCTTTGTATAAATACTCTACAGTTTGCAGAAATTTCATTTTTTTATATTACATAACATTAAATTGGAAATGAGAGAGGGGCATGCTTAACAGCTAAAAGAGATGGACCTGGAGTGGCATCTAAGACTTTCTGTTACTTTTGCACAATGCATTTATGGCACAGAGAGTTTGAAAGTATCTCAAAACATAGATTAGCAGCTGTCTGGTTCTTTTTTTATCATTGAATAATTTGTATTATATAAATCACATTTATAGTATATGCCTTCAGTTATTCATACATAACTTGATTGAGATGTGTTATTCTTATCAAATAGTTATAATACCTATTATAAATTAATGTAATTTGAATAGGTTCTTTGCTCTGTATAAGTCTCTATAGTATTTTTTTGTCATTCAGCTCATGCTTACAAGTTCATAATTTTTTTTGTGGGTATGCAGAATTCTACATTCAGAAAGGTGTTTGTTAAGATTTTTAAGATTTCATTTATAGATTTTTTTTCTGTGCAATTCTGTGTTTAGAATTATATTCTATCCATAGATTTCAGTGTTTAGATATCTAATTATACAGTTCTATATACTAAGCTATGGATTTAGAGTTCATTTATTCAAATCTGTGTTTAGAATTCTGTTTGCAGAATTCCATGTTTGGAACTCTATTTGTGGAACTTTATGCTTAATATTCTGTTTGTGGAATTCCATCTGAAAAATTCCTGTCTAAAATTCATTTTTTTATCTAGGAAAAGATGTACAAATTTTTAAGTAAAATTCAGGAGTCCAGCTATTTGTAACTGCTTAATTGATGAGCACGCTGAGCATTCACCCTAAAAGAACACATGTGTCCTGTCATAATGGCATCCAGACTTAGATAAGAGTGAGAACAGAAGTGCTGCATTTTACTTACTTTATCCCTATTCTGCAAATTAGTGTGATAGCAGATTTAGTATATATCAGTTTGGGGGTGAGGGCTTGACCTATGTTGGGGGAATAGGGGAGAATGCCCCCTGACATTTTTGTGCGTGTGTGTGTGTGTGTGTGTGTGTGTGTGTGTGTGTGTGTGTGTGTGTGTGTGTGCGTGTGTGTGTGTGTGTGTGTTTCTTGAGACCTTAGGGAGTATTGTTGTTTTGACTGGTGATCTTCCATGGTTTTAGATGCTTGGTTTCAAATAACTGAATGTTGATTAATGATGTAAAATTATGAGTCATTCTTTAGAATGCTTTCTATTCTAATTTCTTTGTTGAATTTTGGCTGTAGAATTCTATGTGTAGAATTACATATGAAGAGTATTAACTGTAGCATTCTGTCAAATAACATTAATTTTAAATATAGAATTACATGTGAATAATTCTTTGTTTGGAACTTTACCTGTGGAATTCTGTGCTTATAGTTTTCTCTTTAGAAGTATGTATTCAGGTTTCTGTTATTAAAACTGGTTGTTTATAATAGTATTCACATCATTCTATTTGTTGAACTCTGTATTTAGATGTATATCTGCAAAATTCTGTGCTTAGAATTATATATTTAAATGCCTATGTTTGGTATTATGTTTGCAGAATGTTATTGACAGAATTCTGTGTTTGGATTCTATCTGGAGAATTGTGTGTTTTCAGAATTCTATCTACAGAATGCTGTCAGTACACATCCATCTATAGAACTCTTTATGTTTAGAATCATGTGATTAGAATCATTTTCTTGGAATCCTGCATTTAGAATTATATCCAAAGAATTATGTGTTAAAAATTCTCAGCTTAATGAGGAAATAATTCAACTGGGCATTTCTAGACTTGGAGAAAGCATATGATAATGTCCCAAGAAAGCTGATTTGGGCAGTCCTGCAGTGGTTCAAAGTCCCAGAGACATTGGTAGAATTAATGTAAACTATGTATAAGGACCCAATGACTCAAGTACGAACAGTGTTCAGTCTCACAGAGGAGTTTTCAGTGGGAGTGGGTCTGCTTCAGGGTTCAGCTCTGAGCCCATTGCTGTTCATACAGGTGATGGACTACATTAGCAAACAGGTCAGATGGGACAGATCAATAAAGTTGCTGTATGCAGATGATGTGGCACTACCATCAGATTTTGACCAAGAACTTCACTAAAAGATAGGGGAATGGAATGGAATGCAAAACTGAAGGCACATGAAATGAAACTGAGTATAGATAAAACAGATGTAATGGCAAAATAATGGGGAAATCAGAAGAAGCTGAGAACTGATATAGAAGAGAAAATAGTGGAACAGGAATCTTGGAGGCGTGTTTGAGGAGAAGGGAAGTCTGAATTAGGAGGTCAAAGCAAGGAACAGAGAGGCTGCAGCCAACTGGCATAGAGTGTCAGGTTTAGTATATGACAGAAGAATGCTAAAAAGTAGGGTGTACAAAGCACTGGTGTGGCCAGTACTACTGTATGGTACAGAAACCTGGGCAGTAAAGGCACAACATTGAGGAAGCTAGAAGTCATGGATATGGGGGGTAGTATGCACACTATGGAACAGACAAATAAATTATGCCATAAGAGCAGAAGCCATAATAGCTCCAGTTGCAGAAAATTGAAAGATATGGTAGCTATCAGAGTTTGAGATGTGGAGCTTTAACCATGTTTCAGATAGGGTTAGGATGTTTGGGGAATGGAAGGCAATCCTGGAGTCTAGTTCTGTGGTTTTATTTGAGAGGCTCTGTATGTTAATTGGTATATACTAAGATGTTTTGGATTAGGGGGAGGGAGACTGTTGAGACTGGTGGCTGTTGGGATGGTGGAGAAAGTTGGAGGAGAAGCAGGACACAGATTGGGGTGGATATCCCTATTAGTTAGAAGTGTCTTTGTGAGTGAGGGAGGTTTGAAGTGGTATTAGTAGTGGTTATGACATAAGTATTTTAGCTTTAGCTTAGGTGGAAAGGGTGTGTGTTCTAACATTTTGTGTTTGTGAAGTTGGGTAGGGGAGATATTGAATACAGATGGTGAGCTAGAGCATGTGTAGGATGATTCTTTTTGTTGAATGGAAAGTGTAATAGTAGTTGGAGGTTGGAAGTGGAGTTGTGATTGGTAGAAGGTGAGTGAAATAAGGAAGTAAAGTAAAGGGGATAGTAGGAAGATTATAGCCATGGTATGAGTTAGAGTTGTAAGAAATAGCAGTAATCTGATTAGTCATAGTGCAATGGGAAAGGGTGGGGCTGTGTGAGATCGGGGAACAAGGATAGGGTAATTGGATAAGGTTTGTTGGGTTTTGTATTTGGGTAGAAAGTATAAATTAAGTGAAAGTGGGATGGGTGGGAATGGGGGCAGGGTAGGGAAATGGAGTGAACCCGAATGAAGTGAGGGTGAACAGAATGGGCTTACACCCTGTTTGAGGATTGGAAGGTTTCTCTAAAAAAAATCAGTAAGAGTACACCACAGGTAGAAGTTGTATTCTACTTACTAGTCAGCAGTGTTGGCTTTTATTCTTTTTACATTTGTATTCCCCTTTGCTCTTTGTTTACTGCACACTATTTAGCTAAAGATGAAAGTAGCTTTAGTTTGGTGCTTAACTAGTGAAGAGTAATTATTGATGGGTAGGAGACTAAAGGCTAAGACTCCATTGAGAGGGGTGCAATACCTTAACATAAAACAGATAAGTTAAGCAAAATGTATCATCAGCACTGAAATGGATGGAAAGGGTGGGGGGCTAAGATTCATAGATTCATAGGTGTTTACTAATCTAACGACCACAAAGTCCTTTTTAAGCCTAGCCATGCATCCCAAATCTCTGACAAGTTTTGATACCCTTGATAACTGTAAGCATGGGCCTGGGAGATTAACCATTTACAGCTTATCTGTTTGCATTAGAGACATAAGTGCCAAACCAGGGATGAATTTCTTGCTTCCCATCCAGTTGTCCACATTGCACTTGAAATGGGTTAGGGAGGAACTCTGCTTCACATGGATGGGGAGCCTGCTCCTTAAACAGGGTAGTCTCTGGGATACATACCTATCTCTACAGCAGGTCCTATTTACATCACAGGCAAAGTTTAAGTCTTTAGAATGGGTAATTCTGGTACTGTTTGTTTTGTGGATATGCAGGAGGTCCATAAGAGTGGGGTCTGACAATATGATACTACACCAAACACCAGAAATGAGAGTATGAAACAACACAAAACTTCGTTCCACTATCTTTATTACACTTTAGCACCTCGGCAAAGATGCCTTCAAGAAGTTATACAAATTAAATAAAAAAACCCTTATTATAAAAAGCCATGAATCAATCAATTATCCAATACAAAAGTTTGCTTAATAAAACAATTAAATTAAACATTTCCAATTCAATTCCATATTAAGTCCTCCTGGATGCAGGTTTAGTCTCTGGGATACATACCTATCTCTCCAGCAGGTCCTATTTATATCACAGGCAAGGTTTAAGTCTTTAAAACTAGTAATTCAGGTGATGCTTGTGTTGTGGATATGCAGGAGGTCCATCAGAGTGAGATCTGACAAATCCCTGTATGCCATGCATAGATCTCCCCTCAAAAGCCTATAGGAGACAGAATACAGGGATAGGGCCTTGAGGCGGTCTGCACAGGACATATTCTTTTAGTAAGGAACCTATGTGGATGATCCAGTTGTTGGATATGCCTGGTTAGGTACATACAAAGGGGGCATTGTACTCAAAGATAGGTCTGATGAATGCAGTGTACAGTGCTGAGTACAGTGGAACAATGACTTCCTTGGACTTAGATGCCATACCTTTGTTTATAAGTTGTGCAATATAGAATGATTTCCTCACTACTGTAGACATGTAATGATAAAAGGCTAGATTACTATCTATGTGTGTCCCTAAGTCCCTGACTACTGGGTCAACTCTAAGGGGTGTGTTGTCAATATGATATTTACCAGGGATGGATGTCTTCCCAAAGGATACTATTATGCATTTCTTGGCATTTAGTTTTAGTCCATGGCTCTGACACCAGATGTTTGTCTGTGTCAGCTCCTCCTGGAGAATATTTATGTCAATGTGAGATTTAGTGACAACTCCCAATTTGCAATCATCTGCAAATTTAGTCAGCCAGAGACCATTAACATTGGCCTTGACTTCTGGGAAGTAAATGCCAAAAAGGAGTGATCCAAGTATTGATCCTTGAGGGACTCCACTTGTGACTGGCCTCTTTGTAGAGGTGGACTCCCTGATTCTAACTTCCTGGGTCCTCTCTGTGAGCCAGTTGGCTATCCACTGGGTGACATATGGGTTTGTACATACCCTCTTGAGTTTTTCAACAATGCCCAAGAGGGGTATTGTGTCAAATGCCTTGGCCAGGTCAAGGCAGGCAGTGTGAATGATTTTGCCCTCATCCATTGCTTAGCTGACCTTCTCAAAGAAACCCACCAGGTTGAGTAGGCATGATCTGCTCTTGATGAAACCAAATTGGGTCAGGTCCAGTGTCTGGAAGTTTACTATATCTTTATTGATCATCTCCTTGATAATTCTTTCCATGGCTTTACATACTGTATAAGACTAGGGAGACTTATGGGTCTGTAGTTTCCAGGGTCTGTAGATGGCCTACCTTTGTGCAGAGGGATGACTGTTGCCTTTCCCCATTCATGAGGCACAAAGCCTGTTTGGAGGCTACAGTTAAATAGTAATTCCAGATGCTCTAATAGGTCATGTTTCATGCTATTTAGAAGGCATGCTGGGATATTGTCTGGGCCCATTGATGCAGTGTTCTTGGTCATAGAGAGAGCATTAAGGACCTGTTCCCTAGTGATAGTAGGGGGAGTTGTATTTGGTGATATTTCCTGAGGGAAGCTTGAGGGGGATTAGAGGAGTAAATTTGGAGCTGAATTTATCAGCCAGGAGGTTTGTTATATCTTCTAGCTTAGTACAGGTGGTTCCATTTAGAATGAGCTCTGCATACCTATTACCTTTGAGATTGTGGACATAGCTAAAGAATGCTTTTTGACTGTCCTTGGCCTGGGAGGCCAAACTTACCTCAAATGTGGCTTTGGTAGACTTTATTTGTCCTCTGGGTTGTTTGCTTAGTTTGATGAGAGTAGTTTTATTGTACTGGGTGCTGCACCTCCTAATTTTTTGCCATGATTTGATTCCTGCTGTTATACATCCGACTGATTTTGTGATTCTACCAGGGCGGCTTGTTTTTTGAGTTAGTTCTATACTTCTTCCTGGTGGGTACAGCTGCCTCTATGCAGCAATTAACATGCTTTTATGGGGTTTCTGTGAACAGTTCTGCATAGGCAGAAGTGTTCTCAGGGTTTATGGGGGCTTGAAATTTTGCCAGGTTCTCACTTAATAGGAAGAGGTTAGCCTTAGAATTGTTCCTGAATATTCCCAGTTTAGCTGGGAGCCCAGGTTTTATTTTTACTTCAAAGGAGAAGCTTTTGTGGTCTGACCTTACCAGGGAAAGCATTACAGTAGGGGGTGTGCAGCAGCTTCCATATTAGTGAAGACCAGATCCAGTATGGTTTCACCTCTGGTTAATGTACTGACTATCTGGTCCAGAGATTTTGTGTTTACAAAATCCAGGAATTTCTGTGCATATACATTTGGTGTTGTATTAGATTCCCAGTTAATAGTGGGGTAATTAAAGTCACACATGAATATGATAGGAAGAAGGTTTGCAGCTGTCACCCCTGGGGTATACTCTCTAGCTGATTGTAACAGATTTTGATAAGGCATAACAGTAGACACAAAAGCAGGCACCTACACTGCCCATAAGTGGCAACAGCAGGGTTCCTGGAGTTAAAGCTGGGGCTACAGTCTTTATTTTTTGATAATTATTGGTTAGAGTTTCATTTGCTTTTAGCCGAAGTGAGAGGAATCCTCACTCACACAAGTGGAGGGGGAGACCTGAGGCAACAAGGTGCTCAGTGGCACTAAAAGTTGCAAAGAAGACAAAAGGACAGAATATAAGATTAAAGTCAACAAAATAAGGACATCAAAATAAGCATAAACATCATAAATATTGTACATAAAGCAGAGCGAGTTAACATAGCCCATTAAAAGTCATCAAAGGCAAGTACATTGCAGCTCTACAACTAAACTTATTTAGCAGCAGTCAGTGTAACTAGTTTGAATATCCCATTACCAGACACTTTTGAAACAATGTAGCAGTTTCAAAAGTTTACCATAAATATCATTCAGCACTTTACAATGCATGTTTAACTTACACAGAGTATCACTTCCTCAGCACTATCATTTTGAGGAGCCCTGAATCAGGTTTAGTGAAAATGGGAGCCAGCAAAACAAAAAAATCCTAAGCTTCTAATATCCAAATATAAACTATACCAGTAAAAATAGAAAACAAAAAAATAACTGGAAAGCTGCCTTAGATAGAAGTTATTGTAACACTCTATGCAGGGACAGTATGTTTACAGTGTGCAGCAGAGCATTGAGAAAAAGAAGAAAAATAACAATATCACTTACTAGAGACTCTACATTGGGAGGGCTTTCTGCTGCAAAACTGGAGCAAATACGGTGTCCAGAGTTTTTAAAACCTTTGATGTATTGTACCTGAGCAATCACTTGGGGGGGGGGGTGCGCAGGGAGGGAAACAGTTAAATAGGAGTAAATAGTAGCAGAAGAGATCCAAGGTACTGTGCAAACCTAGCAAATTAGCACAGGACAGCAAAGGAAATAAGGTAAACATACAAACACCCTGTTTGAGAATTGGAAGGTTTCTCTAAGAAAAACAATCAGGATGGATTGTATGACAAAAGACCTGTGACAGTCAGGTAAGAGTGTTGAAGAAGGCAGGAGAGTGGCATTGTACAGAGAGATGGCGACAGTTGATATGACACCCTGACCCCATGTAGAAAATGGGAAAAAGAGGGTTAATGAGGATGATACATTTTTAGCTTAGCAGTATATCTGCAGAATTCCTATGTAAAGAAGTTTCTTTGAATTCTATCTATGGAATTATGTCCTTAAAATTATGTTTAAAGAATTGTGTTTAGAACTCTATCAGCAGAATTATCTCAGTGAAATATTTTGTACTGAAAAATTTGTACTGACTTCAAAGACAAAAATTCTTTCTGCTGAGTTTTGTTTTTAGAATTCTATTAGTGTCATACTATGTGTAGAATTTTGTGTTTAGAATCCTACTTATTAAATGTCAACCTTAAAAACTTGAGAATAATGTTATATGCTGTCTGTAAAATTTTGTTTTAAAATTCAGATTGTAGAGCATATGTATTTAGATTTCTATTTGTACCATGCTACCTGTCGAATTATATAATAAGAATTTTATATGTAGAATTCTGTAAGTAGAAATCTGTGCTTGGAATTTATCATTTAAGTTATGTGTTTAAGTTTCTATCTTTAAATGTAAACTTATGCCTGCATAACTCTGTTAAGAATTGTATATTATACCATGACCCCCCCAAAACGTGCACGCTGATTGGCCAGCGTGCCCATTGTAAATCGAGTTATACTAATGGAAAAGGGTCCGGTCGCCCGGACTTTTTTCCATTAGTATAACTGCTTTTAAACACTGTCTCGCTATGTTAAATGGGTTTAACATAGCGAGACAGCTTTAAAATAAGCAACGGAGATCTCCGTTGCTTATTTTAAACCTGTCTCGCTATGTTAAACCCATTTAACATAGCGACATGTTTTAAACAACGGAGAAAGCAAGATCTCCGTTGCTTTTTAAGTCTCGCTATGTTAAATGAGTTTAACATGGCGAGACAGTTTTAAAATAAGCAACGGACATCTCCGTTGCTTATTTTAAAACTGTCTTGCTATGTTAAACTCATTTAACATAGCGACTCAAAAAGCAACAGAGATCTTGCTTTCTCCGTTTTGCTACAACTCTGATGTACTGCGCGGCGCAGTACATCAGAACTACCGGATGCCAGACATCTGCGGAAGGGCAGTAAACAGGCATTATACTATGCCATTATTTAAGAAAAGTAATAGTTTCTTTTCTTAAATAATGTCATGTATAGCAATAACCCACTTCTGGGTGTGGGTAATGCTAAATTTACCCACGGTTGGCTTTGTTTGGTCCCTTGGGCTTTGCCCTCGGGACCAAACCACACCAACCATGGGTTAATTTAGCATTACCCACACCCAGGCGTGGGTTATTGCTATAGTAGAATGCTGTGGTTAGGACTCTACTTTTACAATATAATGTGTACAATTATAGGCATAGAATTTTGTATTTCCTATCTGCAATAATCTTGTCTGTAGACTACTGTGTGCAGCACTACATCTGCTGAATTCTGTTTAGAGTTCTGTATTTATATTCTTGTCTATACAATTCTACTGATAGAATTCACACAGATAATGCCAGTCTTGCTGAGTTCTGTCTATAATATTTTGTCAGTAGAATACTAGACTTAAAATTCTATCTGCATAATTCCATGTATAGAATTCTATTTATAGAATTATGTGTCTAGAAGGCAGTAGAATTCCATAGGAAGAAATATGTAGTTGTAGTTCTATTTGATGAGTTATATTTTTAGAACCCACTACTTCTCTGCATCATCTAACCCAACCTTACTTGTAATGTGGTCTGCCCCAGTTGAAAGTAATGGGTGAATGTGATATTTTGGCCGTGTTAGTTAACATGGTTGGCCATGCACTTATGCTGCTGAGTGATTCTTTGAATTGTTCAGGTGAGTAGCTGCTTTTCTGCAGGCATTTGCATGGGAGAGTACATGTCTAACCAGCATTAGCTGCTCTCCTGAAATGCTTCATTAGCATGTAATATCACTGTAAAGATGGCCCACCATGGTGATTCTACCAACAGTGTAAAATCACTGCAGGGAGCCATCTCTGAATCAGAAGGAGTATCTGAATGGTATGCCACTTGTATTAGGATTTACCCACTCATCTAGTGGCTGCGGTGGTACAGCAGTTAGCATTGTCGACTCACAGCAAAAGGCTCTATGGTTCAATTCTCAGCTAGTGCGCCTTCTGTGCGGAGTCTGCATGTCCTCCCCACAATCGAGTGAATTTAAAAGACATGCAGGTAGGTACATGGGTGTGCCTTCCTTGAAGATTGGGCACCAGGCTGGCAACTCAACACTGTAAAAATTCACTGCCAATCATTAGCAGACTGAAGTTCCGCTGTAGCGACCCCTAACCAGGAAAAGCCAAAAGACAGTATAGTAGTCTTTTCTAAATTACAACCTGTATGCATAAATCTGAATTTAGAATTCTGTCTACACAGTTCTGTGCATAAAATGCTATCTAAAATATTCTATCTGTAGAATGATGTATATAGATTTCTGTAGAATTTAGTGCTTTAAAATCTATCTGTAGAATTCTGTTTAGAGTTCTGTCTGTAAATTTCTGCTTTTTTTAAATTTGCTTTTGTAGAATTGTGTGCTTAAATAGCTTCCCTAGAATGGTGTGGTTAAATTCTATTGGTAGAGTTCAATATTTGGGATTCTGTCTGTAAACACTTATATGAGAAATTATATGTTTAGATTTCTAGCTGTAAATTGACTTCTGCAGAATATTCTGTGTAGAAAGCTGTCTGCAGATTTTTGTTTCTATTTAGAGAATTCTTTCAGTATAATTCTATATAAAGTGTCTTTTTTAAGAATTTCATCTGTGGACTTCTGTGCTGAGAAATTTGTCCTTACAATACCACACTTAGAAGTCTAAATGCAGAAATTTGCACTTGACTATTAATGTAGAATTTTATTTGTAGATCATTTCAGCAGACTGTGTTGTATAAAACTGGATGTGTGGGGTTTTGTTCAAAATTCTACTTGTAGGGGGCATGGCCAAGATGCCAGATTGATAGCAGCACTGAACATTAGCTCTGCTTATAACATTTTTATTCTGACAGGAAATTTAATCTAATTTTTGGAAATACTAATCCAAAAGTATATCAGAGGATTTGTGAATATAGGCCCTTTATTATTTTTCAAAAATTAGTACTAAAACATACATTTTTATTATTTTTTCCTGTCAAGAAGTTTTTCCTCAAGAAATCCAAGTACGAGCAACTCAAAGAACTCTCATCAGGGCAGTGTGGTAAAGAAGGAGCTGCAAACATTAATAACTACTATTCAAGAACTATCTATAAAAATGGACAAACTAGAGAATAAAATAGATACTATTAAACAAGACTGTAGTAAGCAGTTGGACATTCTTAGTGAAATGGCTAAAAAGCATTCTGAACAAATTGCTTCTATCGAGGTATCTGTAACAGATATGGATGGGTAGACTGACGGAATGTGAAAATCACAATGAGTTTCTTTTGAAACAGATTACAAAACTAACAGAAAAGCTGGAAGACCTAGAAAGTAGGTCATGGATAAGCAACATTAGAATATATGGAGTACCAGAAAAGGAAGAGGGAACTGATATGATACATATTCCTAATAACTGGCTTCCAACAGCACTAAATCTTCCTGAAGCCTTTTCCTTTGGTATAGAGAGGGCTCACCGGTCTCTAGCAAAAACGGCTTCAACAACAGTTTTTCCTAACCCCAGATCCATCATTGTTAGATTTTTGTCCTCCCAAGATAAGGAGGTCTGGAGCCTGTGTGGAATAATTCTCCCATCAAGATAAAGGACAAACTCATTCATTTTGACAATGACTATACTTCTTCTGTCATATCTAGAAAGAAATAATGTGTTCCCTTGATAAAATCTCTTAAAAAAGTTAACATCAAAGCACAAATTCTGTTTCCCTCCAGAATAAAAATATTTTTACCAGAAGGTGAGAAGATCTTTAGCTCTCTGTCAGAGGCTTTGGACTTTATTCACAAGAAAAAAATACTAACTGATATAGAGGACATGGAATGGTCTATACACAGTCTGAAAAGACATGCAACTAAGAACATTTGGACTGTCAAAAAAGTGCAAATAAAAAATTAAAAGACAAATAAGCTTGTTATCAAATAATACTAAATACTTTCTTGCAGAACTCTTTGTTTAATGTTTTATTGGAATATATACACAAAGCAAAGGTAAAGTGTCTTTATTTTACATAATATTTTATTGGAATACATATACAAAACAAAGGTCTTTATTTTGCATAGGCATAGGTATATATCTTTGTATGTATACATGTATGTATGTGTATATGTGTATGTATATATTTATATAGATATATATGTTTATATATATATATATATATATATGTGTGTGTGTGTGTGTGTGTGTGTGTGTGTGTGTGTGTGTGTGTGTGTGTGTGTGTGTGTGTGTATGTGTGTGTGCATGTGTATATGTGTGTTTGAATATACATATGTGTGTATGTGTATATATATATATATATATATATATATATATATATATATATATATATATATATATATATATTTTTTTTTTTTTCTTCTTCTTTCATACCATATGTTTACTATAACCGGGGTGCAGTTAACTTCATTATACATATTTATTTGAGATACAAACGTCATGCTATCTTACTATTAATTCATGATTTCCAAAGTAAAGCATTCATGTGTGTTAGTGGTGGGGTAACACTTTAGAGTTTATTGTTTAGTCTATTATGATTACACTGTATGGAATCCCCACAACAAAAGTGCCCTTAGAAGATAGTTTACCTAAGATAGTTTTGTTTCCTCGACATTTTTGAAAGATGTTCATATCATGATTAATATATATGTCTTTACTTAAAATCTGCATTTCTTAGTGTAATATATCAACATTCAGTGCTTTACATTAACTACATGATCTAATTTTAATTCTTAACCTGATTTAGTTTAAGGAATGTAAAGTATTGATTTATGGGGAAAATCTTACTTTCCCAACATTTTTAGAGAAGGGCTGTTCATGTTTTGTGGAGGCTGCTCGTGCACTTTTTCTGCTTCTTTAGAATGGAGAAAACTTAGTTGTTGGAAATTCCCACCAAAAATGCCTTTTCTAAGCCTCTGTGACTGTTTCTTCACACGCATGAGCATCTACAGGGCACTAGCAGCAGTCTAGAGAAGCTGGAGGCAAGAATACAGTGAGCAATGACATCACACGACCTTTGAACGCATGCATGACTCAGAAACCAGGAAGTAAAGCTGAAAATGAAACTAGAAGAAAAAGTAACTTTTTTTGCTTGTGTTTTCTTCTTTTATGCATCTAAAGGTATGGAATAATTTTAAATATGTATTTTTAACAAGCTAGGACTTTAATGGAGTTATTATTGTACTAGTCTAATGAGGAAAATTGCATTTTAATGCTGCTGTATGTCTGTTGCTTTGAAATACTGAAGTCTGACAGGATACCATTGTTTGCTTTGATAGCATGCCCTAAATGATAATATATTAATATTTGACTACTTAAACAACCAATTTATTTAATATTCGGAATGCAAAGATATATATAGGATTGAGTCTCCTTTTCCTTCTGTTGCGTTCATGCTTAAGCAACTTTAATCTATATTAGGTATTCTCATTGATGCAGATTTAAAGCAATATAATCAGATACAGTTGCAATGATAGTTATGATAGTATGATTCAAATCTTTGTATTACCACATACACTATAGGAATAGCTTGTTAAAATGTTCTAGGTCACTCTATTCTGTTCAATTAATATTAATAGACCAACATATGGTCCCCCTTTTTTATTTATTTATTTTTTTCTTTCTGTATTGCTATAGTTCTAAACACGAGACTGTGATACAGGTATAAAATATATAGGTATTAGAAGCTTATGCCGATAAAGCAACTAGGTTAATTGGTGAAACTGACTCCTTATTTTCCAATACCTAGTAGTGGTTTACACAATATTACATATGAATCCACTGTGATTGCCTGATGGACTTTTTATGTTCATATTTGTTTGAGTTAGCTTAGAAATGCTTTACTGTTTGTATATACTACATTTAAAGCAGAAGCTACTTATGTATGTTTGTGGGGTGTGAGATGGTGTTAAAGGGTGGTTTAGTTAATTTATTAACTAAACCTGGAACTTTAGGTTCCATGTATGTATGTTTTCTTAATTATTGGTTTCAGAATTTGTTTCTAAAGATTTTTGACTCATCCATGATACATAACTTAATGAATTACTTCAAGTCAGTATACTTGGAAGGTATTGTTAATGCTCTAAATATAACTTTAACAAATGATGATATATAAATGCTTATCATTAAATATTAGTGGCTTAAATAACAATGTCAAAAGAGCTGGTTTAATTAAATTCATTAAAATGCACAGAGCTCAGATAATCTTCTTGCAGGAAACCCACTTGCTGAAGAAGGATTTGCAAAAATTATCATTTAATGGTTTTACAGTTCTCACAGATTCCTGCTTTAGAGTCAGAAGGAGAGGTACTCTTATACTATGGAATAATACTTATACACTACCTAAAATTTTAAACACCTTTTCAGATAAAGATGGAATGTTAAGCTTAGTAGTGCTAGAAGTTAATAAGAAATGCTTCACACTGGTAAACTCATATTGGATTCCTGGTCTAGGAACTAAATATGTAAAGAAATACTTGGATCTCATTACTTTACATGCAAAGGGAGAAATTAATCTGGTGGGAGATTTCAATTGCTTGTTATCAGATGAAGACACCTCTAAAAATAGTAAGGTTAAACTAATGACACAAGCTAAAAAGGTAAACAGTTTTATAGCCTCGATGAATTTTAGAGATATACATAATTTAAGAGTTCAAAATTCACTTCAATACACCCATTATTCTTTCCGATTTGGCACACAAACTAATATTGATACGATTTTAGTGTCTAACACTTTTTACTGTAAAATAAGTGATGTTGCAATACAGTCATGCCCACTTTCTGACCACAATGCCTTTTTGTTCAGCTTGACTGTGAAAAAAGATGATATGATAATTTTTCAAAGAATCCCAGCCTATGTTACTAAATTAAAAGGTTTTAAGGAGTGGTTATTAAAAGAAATAAATGCATTTATGGAGAACAACAATAATGGTGAGGTAACAGATATCATACTCTGGGATGCATTAAAAGTTCACCTCTTTAGTGGAGTTAAAGCTTGGTATTTTCAAAGGAGAAAGGAATAGGACAAGGAACTTTCTGATTTACAAGCCAAAATTTATAAGTTGAAACTAAATTTAAAATCAAATGATAAAGCAGTACCTAATGAAATTTCTAAGCTAAACCACAAGTATTTAGAAAACAGTCAAAAAGTGCCTGTAGCATAGAGTAAAACACTGAGGTAGTTTTCCAAGCTGAATTTTATTCCAAATGCACATGAAACTTCACAGGCAAAAAGCAGACATAAATGCCTTTGCAGTACATGCATTTTCGTCTCCGTAATCAGACTTCCTCAGATGACCAGTGTTACTGTCAATTAAACCATTTATACAGTAATTAAAAAAAATCAACCAATACAAATTGAGCATGAAATTTAAAAAAAAAACAATGACATTTCCACAGACCCAAATTTAATATACAACCTCATGAATATTGCACTTTTCCTATTTAAAAACATTCTAAACATAAAATAACACTCATAATACAATTTATTAAAATATTTAAAATATATAAATAAATAATTTAATTTATATTTGATGAGTGAAGAATAAATATATTAGCATGGATGCATTAAATTAATCAAATGCATTATAAAAAAGGAAATATTGCCATTTACTGGCCAAAATTTTGATTGCAACCAAAGTTTTTAAAGTTTTGCAGATCTTAGTTTCAAAAAGTTGCAAAATAGACACATAATCATTCAGCCCAGGGAAGTTGCCTGCATCCAGGGTAACTTGCCACACAATTCCCTGAATTCTATCCTCTCTTCCCATGCCCCCCCATGTCATTCTTAATCTGTTCCAGAACAAGGAAAGAGAATTCTGCTTTTGTACATGACTTAGCATGTTTATACAAAGCACTAGTTTCATTCTTTACTGTGATGTCATATTTGTGTTCATAGATCCTTCTCCTTAACATTCTTTTGGTTTTCCGACATAGAAGGATTTACATTCTGAACAAACAGCCAAATAGACTATTCCTTTAGTCTCACAATTATAATAGTCTCCACTTTCTATCCATCTTTTCCTGCTCTCTAGGTAAATTTTACCCGTGTTCATAATGTTCACACATTGAGAGCAGTGCCCACACTTGTATGTCCCTAATCTTCTTTTGTTATGGGTGGGTTTATTACTCCTATACTCAAGTATGTTCTTAAGGCTCTGTGAATTCTTATAAACTACCCTAAAAGGGAGGTTAGGTATTTTATCCAGGTCTGAAAGTGCCACAAATCTGTTCCACTCTTTTTTAAATATTTTTTTGGTGGTATCATTCAAGGCATTATACTCCAAAATTATTGCTTGTTTATAGGCAGTATTTTCATTATTTCCCTGAATGGATTTAAACCTAGTACCTCTTACTTCTAAAACCCCCCCCTTAATTTTATTTATAAATTCCAAGGGGTACCCTCTCTCAGTAAACATCTTTTCCAGCAAATTACACTCTATCTGAAAATCAGTATCCAGGCTTGTCATACGACTCCCCCGTACAAATTGACCCTTTACAATGTTTTTCTTACAGTGTGGGGGGTGGGCACTCCGATAATGGAGAAAAGAATTACAAAACGTAGATTTCCTGAAAATCTTAGTTTTAAACTTATTATTCATTTTATACACCTCTACATCTAAATATTGTAGGCTTTCTTTAGAATCATTATGTGTGAAATTCAGGAAATCATGTAATCCATAAATTCTACAAACTTCTCCTTACCTCCCATCCAAAAAATAACTATGTCATCTAGGAACCTCCAATAGAGGTTCCAACAGGGGGTGTATTCAGAGTTTAAAATATATTTTTCTTCCCATTTTGCCAATACTAAATTGGCATAAGTGGGGGCACATGCCGCCCCCATTGCCACTCCTTGAATTTGCTGGTAGAATTCCCCATTGAAACAAATAAAATTATACTTTAGTACCATATCCATTAAAGCCACACACAATATTTTATCATTATGAGTTAACTCCTGATTGTCAAAAACAATCTCCTCAAACATTTCCATGCCTGAGGAGTAAGGGATACAGGAAAATAGGTCAATAATATCTATGTTTACAAATAGGAGATCTCCGTGATAAAGTTCATCTGATATTTCCCTAAAAAGATCCCATGAATCTTTTAGAATGACTTCCCTTTTTACCCACAAATGCTTTAATTTTATATCAACATATTTAGCCAGTGGGTGGGTTTTTGACCCATCAGCCGAGACTATGGGTCTCAAAGGTTGGTCCCTCTCATTCTTATGAGTCTTTGGGATCCTAAAAATTGTTGGTACTCTAGGTTTGTCAACTTTCAAGTAGGAAAGAATTTTATAATCAATAAGTCCTTCATACAACATATCGTTTAAGCCTATATCAATTTTGTTATAGGCTATATTTACTTCGATCTTAGATGCATTAGAATATCTACACTCGTCTCTTAATATTAAATTCATTTTACCTTCATATTCAATGTTATCCATGATTACCACCCCTCCTCCCTTATCTGGTTTCATGACTCTAATGTTAAGGTTAGATTTCAAGTCATTCAATAATTCATGTTCTTTATTACTTAAATTAGATTTGTATTTAACCTTATTCTGTTCATTCCTAAGTTCATTTTCAATAATCTTCTCCATATTTTTTAATTGTGGATGGAGGGGTGGATTAAAAATAGTTCTTCATCTTAAACCTTGTTCGGTGTCCGAGTTACTAGGGTGTAACAAAAGACCTAAATTAATTTTTCTCAAAAATAGTTTAATGTCTAGCAATGACTTGGTAACATCTCCCTTTCTATATGGAATAAACTTTAAACCTTTGGAGAATAAATCAAAATGTTCCTTCTCTAATGTTATATTACTAAAATTATAAATACAAAATTTGTTGTAAACATGTTTAACACCATCAACTAAAATGTCATTGGAAACCCTATTGGTGGGATGGGTATAGTTTAATATCTCCCCCTACCCTTCCCTCCCCCAGTAAAATTTGTTTGCTGATACCCTGGTTTGTTCATTAATCTTTCAGATCTACTCAAGGGGGGAAAATCCTGTTCATTAACAAAATCATCCCCTTCATGTTGGATATCACCATTAAAACTACCATCATGGTTAGCATAATTACTACCTTGTTTATTACCATAAATGCTCTTATTGAATCCTACAAAATGTGGCTTAGGATAACTAGTATCACTCTTATATTCATGTACATCACTCCCCAACTTTTTTAGTTTCCTATGGACTATATCACCACATTTATTGTCTATATCACATCTTATATTAAAATATTTTCCTTTTCCTCCTTAATAGTAAAAATCAAATCTTCTTTTATACACTGGTCAAGCTCATTAATCTCTTTCTGCAGTTCACCCTGACATCTAACATTTTCTTTAATAATCAGTCTTAAAATATCAAGTCCACAGTTATTGAACACTTCAATCAATTCAATGTAAAATACAGAACCAACCTGTACATTGTTGGGAAATTTACAAAAACGTAGCCCCTTAGGGACTATTCCCCTACCAATGCATTCATTTAAATAGTCATTCTCAATGTCCAAGGTTCTGTATTTTAACATCAATTTGCCCAGATTGTCAAGTTTAATACTGTAGGAAGATAGTTGGCTGTTTGGCATTAAATAATTTAATTTAAAAGAATATTTTCTATGCAGCCACTCTCTTGTTTCCTTAAGATTGTTAATATTGTTAACAGCACCTGCAGATGCCTTGGGAAAAGTTGACATTTTCTGCCCAGCTATAATTTGTGTATTACATCCACTCATGGAGGTGCTAGGAGCTTGGGCATCTCTAAAAGCAAGTGGTGTTGATTCCGGATTAAATGTCAATTCATTTACTTCTCTGCAGTCGCTCATTCCCATGTCCACACCGGAGGGCTCCCTCTCTGCATTACCATCACCCATTCTCGACTGTTTGCTCCTTTCCAGTCCTTGAACCAAGTATTTAGAAATATTGAATCATAAGGTTGCTATAAGCTTAGAAAAGATTAAACTACAGTCTTATTCAGTAAACCTCAGACATTTACATAAACTAGCTGTCAGATCCAAACAAATTAATAAACAAAATCACATTAATGAAATTAAATACAAGAATAATAACACAGCAAAAAGAACAACTGATTTAGGAGGTATATTAGAAGCCTTTTGAAATCATTATCAGTCAATCAATGACATGCAATCACTACTAGATTCAGACAATGTAATATACATTTCTGCAAGAAAATATCAAGACTAAGCTATCAAAACAAAAAAATAGTACCCTAAATAAACAAATAACCTTAGCAGACATGAAAGAAGAAGTAAAAAATCTGAAGGATAATAAAGCCCCAGGGTTAGATGGGATAATCCCAGAAATATATAAAATTCTTCCAGAGCACACAATAAAGTTATTATTAAACACATTCTCCATGGTTAAACAAGACTTAATTTTCCCTCCCTCTTGGAAGTACTCAATAATTTCCCCCATTCTAAAACAAGGTAAGGACCCCAACTATGTGCATCCTATAGACCCATATCATTGTTAAATATTGATTATAAAATGTTCATGTCTATCTTGGCCAAAAGACTAAAGAATATATTACCCAATCTAATACACTTTGATCAAACTGGCTTTATTTTACATTGAAAAGTACACAACAATATTATTAAGCTACTATCTCTAATAGACATTGCAAACAAAACCAAGAAACAATTAACTATTATTAGTCTGGATATTGATAAGGAGTTTGATTCCCTTAGTTGGTCATACTTACAAAAATTCTTTAAAGAATTGAACTTTACTTCAGATTTCACTAAATTGATATTAAATATTTATAGTGATTCTAAAGCTTTTGTTAAGATTGGTTCATGTCCATCATCCCCAGTAAAAATTCATAAGGGAACTAGACAAGGTTACCCTCTATCCCCTTTATTTTTCACTTTATCAGTGGAACCTTTTGCTTCATTTATTAGAAATAACCAAATATCAAAGGATCTCATGTTAATGAGGGATGCTGTCCAAAATTTCAGCTTTTTGCTGAAGATATTCTACTAACATCCAGTGACATAGAAGGCTCTTTACAACATATCATGAATGCCATATCTCTATTTGGAAAAATATCAGGGCTCAATTTTAACCAAAATAAAACCAAAACAGTTTTAATCAATAAGAAAATAAATAGCAATTTGCAAAAATACAATACATTCAACTGGGAAAATGATAAGATATATTATCTAGGAATAAGTATTAAGAATAAGTGGAATGAGACTATTACATTTAACTTCAATAAACTGGTAGCTATAATCAGTGACTTGACTAAAAAGTGGAAAAAATGTTTTTCACCATGGAAGACAGACTTACATTAATAAAAATGATTATTTTGCCTAAGATTTTATTTTACATACAATCATTGATTTTACCTCCTCCTAAGAAATTCTTTAAATAAATAGATTCCCTATTACTAACTTTTCTTTATTCCCAAAGAAACCAAGAATAGACTATAAATGGCATGTTACAGCCCGGGACAGTAATAGGATCGGCTTTCTCAATGTAGAATTATATTCCAAATCTGTTATTATTAACATAATACTACACTGGATTTCATCGATATACACCTCTAGCTGGAAACAATTACATGAAATACATATAACATCCTCTGAAAACTCAGAAACCCAGTTTAAGGAAACCTTTGGAATTAACAAAATATTCTGGATACTCTGTGAATATTTCTTATATAATAAGAAATGTAGCCACTTCTCACATGGTATAAACCAAATATTTTATATTTTCAAAAATATAATCAACAATTATAGTCTAAAGAACACCTTTTTCATTACATTTCCCATAGCCTATATACCAGATTGCCTCGATAGCTTCAATATCAATAAGATGCAGAATCTTAAAGAGAATAATGTAAAGTTTTGGCCGCAGTTTATAGACAATAAGAACATTCCACCAATGAACTTTCTCTTAGCCAGATATAATGTCTGTTAAGATAATTGGCTCTGTATTCAATCTTTAAGACAGTTTGTTGAAAATAAAGTGAGAGTCTCAATAAATCTGGAAACTGATATTATACCAAGATTGATCAAACTATTCATATGGTGCAGTTTGATGAACATTGAACATAAATTAAGCATATCACCTGTATATAAAATCCTATGAGAAGACTTGATTACTTTTGACCAAGCTTTTTGGAAGTACTCCATAAAGATTAATGATGAATCTTTATCTAATGATAATAAGAAACAGTTATTAAATTCAATAAAAAACACTTCATCATCTTTATATTGGAGACTATATACCTGGAGATTTATTCATAGAAGCTTTTACACTTCACACAGAATTGACCTTATAACCAAGAGTAATGAAAGCAAATGCTGGAGGTGTGTTGATATTCTTGAAGCCAACTTAGTTCATATGTTCATCGAATGTAGAACTCTCACACAATACTGGAGTGAGTTTAGACATTTCGCAAAAGCCATGTGGTCTGACAACTGTCAGATTCCTAGCTCTTTGATATTATTCAATGTCCCTACCCCAAATATAATTTCTAGATATCGGTTACCTGTTCTTTGGTTAATTCTAGCTATTGCTCGAAAAATAATTACATTGAACTGGAAAAATAAGCAAGATCTTATGTTTACTGAGTTTATTTCAATAGCAAAATCTGTATGTAAAAAAGAAATGCAAGCTATTTATCAGAGATCATCAAATGTAACACACAAAAGACTAGCTTGCCAAAAAATGGAGAGATTGTTAGATAAATATTGAGTATCTTTCTTGGATAAAACAAATGTTTATCATGGATGTTTGTATATAGTGTAAATAGTTATTATGTTTTATATTGTTTATTTTTAATACTTCATTTCTATGTTTATTAACAAAATTTAATAAAAAATGTTTTGGAAAAAAATTCTACTTGTATAATACTGTTTTTAATTTTTTATCTGTAAAATTCTACCATATACTTCATATCTCCTGCATTCTGTTAGCAAACTTTTGTGTTTATTACTCTGCTTATTTTTGTGTTTAGACTTATATCTCTATAATTTAGTTTAGAATCCTATTTATAGAATTCTATATTTAGCATTCTATCTGTAGAATTGTCTGTTTTGAATTTTAATTGTTATCCATCTATAGAAGTCTCTGTTTAACAACTCCTGATGTGATTTATATTTCTACAATTAACTTTGCATCATTCTGCCTTTAGAATACATATAGAATTTGGGGGTTAACATTTTGTCTGTAGAATTCAGTGCTTAGAAGCCTAGATGCAGTAGTCTATCTGTAGATGTCTGTGTATACAGCTAGATTTGCTGAATTATATGTTTGGAGTTCTATCTGTAGAATTTTGTGTCTAGAATTCTACTGATAGAACTTTATCTGAAAAAATGGTGGAATGTTGAAATCTAACTGTAAAAGTTTGCCAGTAGAATTCTTAGCTTAATATTATAACTGTCTAATTCAATGTCTAGAAGTCTTTTTGAAAAAGTCTACCTGTAGATTCATGTTTTTAGATTTTTGTAAAATTCTAGAGGAATAAATATGTGGTTGGAGTTCTATGTAGAGAGTTATAGTTTTAGGATTCTGTTTCTGGAATACTCTGTTATGCATGCAACGTGTAAAATTCTACCAGTAAAATTCCCTGTTTAAACATATATCTGTATAATTATGTGGTCAGAAGTCTAACTGTAAAATATTATATGTAAACGTCTAGATTTGATTTTTTTTCTGTGCAGCTCTGTGCTTAAAGTGTTATCTGCATTAGTCCATCTATACATTTCTGTGTATACAATTCAAGCTGTAAAAATCTGTTTAGAATTACATATCTATTTTGAAATTCATATGTAGAATTTGATGTTTTGAAAATACCTGTAGAATTCTGTAGTTAGAACGCTGTGTACATAATTCGGTCTGTTAAATTCTCTTTTTTTATATATTTTTCTTTGCAAATTTAGTGCTTAAAACATTTTTGTTCTTTAGAATGTGTGTTTAAATTTTGTATCAAGAAATTCAATGTCTAGGATTCTATGTGTGGATGCTTGTGTGAGGAATTTTATGTTTAACTTTTTATCTGTCGAACTCTGTGTTTAAATTTCAACTTGTAAAATTTCATCTGTAGAATGTTCTACATAGAATGATGTCTGTATAATATATATACAAATATTTCAAGCATGGGCATTAAAAGCCCTTCTAGCTTGCCAATATACTATAACACTTGTTCCCATAATAAGAGTCCAGGCTGTTCTTAAACATATCTAAACTAGTACTTGTTTTAATGTAATTTGGTAGTCTGTTCTATGCATCAGCTACTTTGTCAGACAACCAATTAGTACACTTCTCATTCCTATGGAATCTCCTACACAGGTTGTCTGATTCTCTAGTACATTTTGTTAACCCCAGACATTCCCAGAGGTAGTTGTCTCTAAATGCCCTATATACCTGAATAAGATCTTATCTTAGATATCTGTAAGAGACATTGTACAATTTCAGATATTTTAGTTTTTCATAATAACTTACATTTTCACATCCATGGATGCCCTTGCTATAGTTCCACTGTACTCTTTCCAGTTTACTCATGCTTTTTCTCTTATAGGGCTTCCATATTGTTATTCTGTACTCACATTTGGGTCTAATGTAACTGACAAACAATTACTTCATAATTTTTGATTTCCTTGACTTTATAAATCTTTTTATACAACCTATAGTTCTATAACTATCATTAACTAATTGGTTGATGTGATTAGAAAAATTCATAGCAGAATCTACCCAAATACCCAGGTCCTTAAATGAGTCTACAGTTTCAATCAGTGGGTGCTGTATTAAATATTCACCTTTCAGTGTATGTCTTCCAAATCTCCTATGCCTAGCTTTTGATGTATTTATCAGCATATTATTATCCTGTGCCCAAATGGTCAATTTAGTCAAGTTATTTGCAGACATACCTTATCTGTAACACATGTAATCAGTTTACCCAATTTCAGGTCATCTGCATAGACAGTAGAACACCTCAGATGAAAAAGTTAGGTCTGAAAGATACAATCTAAACAAGTAAGGGCCTAGGACAGAGCCCTGTGGGACATCTTGACTGCAACCAAGGATTTCACCTGTCCAGTTGCTGTATGATACTTGCCATGTCCTATTTGTAAGTCATGCAGCTATCCATCTTATCAAGAATAAATCAATACCTAGTTGCACTAATTTATTGATCAGTGTTTTGTGTATGACCCTGTCAAATGCTGAAGTTAAATCTATATAAATAACATCACAGCACAATTTATCATTCATAGCTGTTATTATATTGTTACATAACATCATCTTACCGGTGGTAATATATCTGTTTTCAACATATGCATGTTGATATATGGTTTCAAGTCCCAACCTATCCAGTTCTGACAATAACTTATTCAATATTACATTCTCCATTATTTTTCCACAACATGAAAGCAGACTTATGGGTCTATATGACTCTGGGTTTGTCCTACTCCCCTTTCCCTTGAAGACAGGTTTGATAAGCGCATGTCTCCAATCTTGAGGAATCTCCCCATATTTACATGACCTAGTGAATAACAGATATAATGGTACCGTAAGTTCTTGCTGAAGTGTTCTAAGGTCATCGTTACTAATTCTGTCTCCTTCCTGTGCTTTGATTGGATCTAGTTTGTGCAGTTCTTTTTCAATATAATCTAATTTAATTCCAGTATCTGGGGTTACCTGGGTGTAACTAGGACAAATTATTTCCCCTTTTGTAGAGCCAAACTGTTTTGCATAATATGTTATAAATATATCTATAATTTGTTGTATCTGAGAATAAATTTTAGAATCTGCACACAGTTTATCAATTTGTGTCTTTAGTCCTCTTTACTTCCACATCTTATGTATCTATAAAATGGTTTCTTATTATGCTGGATATCTTTATATAAATTTTCTTTAAATTTTTCTTGATCCTATCTCACACTGTCCTTAATCTGTTTGTCCAGATTGTTTATTTCAGTTTTCAAAGTTGTAGTTCAAACTCTCTTCCATTTCTTATACTTTTTGTCTCTCATCTTAATCAGATATCTTGTTCTTATGGAAATATATTCCCCTGATGTTGTACGCCTAGATCCTGATGTTAAACATTTTTGATTTATTTTTTTCACTCAAACAATTTCTCTTTCAAAACTTCCCACACTCTAGCTGCAGTTTTTCCACTGAACACCTCACTCCAGTCAGTTTTGCGTAGTGACTGTTTTGCTTCCATATAATCTGTAACTAACCTTCTGTGCCTTGATTTAGATTTCAGTTTGGTAGAATTATCTGGCAACAAATTAACCTTTATAACCCCATGATCACTGGGGTCTATATCAGAAGCTCAAACTTTCAAAAGTTCAAGTCTCATATGGTGGACACCATATGAGCGAACTTTTGAAAGCTGGAACATTTCAACAGAGATTGCTGTAGGGAATATTTCCCTTTACTTCACTGTAGTGCGATCTTGGAGTTGGTATATTTAAGCAGCCGGGGTGCAGGGGGGCTTTATCCCCTGCTCAGAATGTTCAGCTAGGTTTTTTGCTTTTGTTTATTTTTATTATATGTTTGATGTTTTAAAAACATCGTTCATATGGTGTCGATCATATGAGCGTCAAAGTTTTAAAACTTTGAGCATATAAAATAGACCTGATCACTACACATCAATGGTGGTAAAACTTGATTTTAAGTAACAGTAATTTCTTTAGCAACACAATGTCTAGTATGTTCCTTCCCCTGGTAGTTTTTTTTTTACAATCTGAAGCAATTGTTGTTCTTGAATATACATTGAGAATAATTTCCTTACTAACATTGTTGAAACAATATTATTCCTGTCTGTTTCTGGTAAATTTAAGTCCCCAGCTAATATTATTCTTCCCTCCTGCATTTCATGCAAGAAATGTATGAATTCCTTTAGGCATCTGCACTTGACTTTGGTGGTCTATACATGCCAACAATTGTTATATGTTCCAGGGTTGTCTTTATTGTCACAGTTACAGAGTCTATAGTATTGGTGTTATCACTGAACATGTAATAATCACAGGTCTCATAATTATCTTTAATCCCTATTATAACACCTCCACCTGTTTTTTTTTTGTTAGAATGTCTGTTACAGTGAAAACATTTATACCCAAATAGAACTGGTTTCCAGTCATTGTTCTTTAAATATATTTTACAGACAATAGCAACATCAATCTTATGGGAATGTAGTAAATTTTCCAATAAAAAAATTATTACTGATGCTCCTAGCATCAACAACCATCAGAGATGCATCAAATGTTGCCATCTGTGAACTATTACATTTTTCACCTGGCAAAAGTTCTTCCTAGTGTTTGTCAAATATTGCAAAATATGTGCTTCAAAATAACTCTTCCCTGATCTTGACAAATGCATGCCATCCAGTCTGAACACGTGTGCCCAAAACTAAGCTTGGATGCTCTACACAATTCCATTTTTGAAAACAGGACATTTTTTTTCATGTGGGTATTTACCTCAAAAATCTTTTCACTCACAGTGACCTGACTATCCTTTCTATAGGTGACTTGTGAAAAAAATGTCCTAACACCAATACAGTCTATACTAAGAAGGCTGTCAATTCCCTATTAACAGTCAGAGAATCCTTGTGGGTGACATCATTTGTACCAACATGAATAAAAACGGATCCATACTTACTTACATTAAGGCAGTCCAAGGCTTGTCTCACATTTTTTATTTTTGCTCCTGGCAAGCATAACACTATTCAATGATCATTATCTTCTCTGCAAATATAAGTATCAGTTCCTCTAATAATTGAATCTCCAGTTACAAAAATATCTTTGCTGGCCAGCTCTGAAGAATCTTCAACTTATTTGTACGTCCCCACAAGTAGAAATAGGTATTTACAATTCTATATAAAGCTATATAGTTAGGATTCCATCTATAGAATTTGTTGTTTAGAATTCTATTTGTAGAATTATATGATTAGAACACAAAACATCTAGAACACTCTCTGTAGATGTCTAGGTTTAGAATTCTATCTGCAATATTTTGACACTTCAATTCTGAGTATAGGATTCCATCTTCAGAATTATGTGTTTATGATTCTCTAAGTAGAATGCTGTGTCTATAATTCCACTAATAAAATTCTATCTGAAAAAAAGCACTGTTGGTTTCTTTCTAGAATTATGAACATAGAGTTCCATCTGAAGAATTCCATGTTTAGGATTATATTAGTTGACTTCTTCCTGCAGAATGTAATCTTTCAGATTTTATCTGTAGAACTGTACAAGTGGAAATTTATAATTAAAACTCCAGTTCAGAATGCTCTGTCTTGTATTCTGTATTTTGAACTTTGTTTACATAAATCTATAGAATTCTCTCTTTAGAAATCTGTGTAGGATTCTGTAGAATGTTGTATGCAGAATTATGTGTTTATATTTTTCTGTAGTATTCTGTGCTTAGTATCCTATCTGCAACAATCCATTGGTAGAATTTTGTTTATAGATTTACATTTGGTGAAGTCTGTGTTTAGAATTCAATATACAGAAGTTCATCTATCAAATTGCTTGCTTAGAATTATCTATGCAGAAGTCTATGTTCTGAACTCCAGATAATTTGCTATTTTGAAATCCTTCTATAGAATTATGTCTTTAAAATTGTATGTGTAGAATTCTATATGCAGATTCTTTGTTTAGAATTTTTACTTGTAGACATCTGGTCTCAGAATTTATTTTGTAGAATTGATTTATGTATTGACATTTGCTTATCAGGAAAGTCCAACTGGATCATTTTATCCAATTTTCAGCAGAGACCCTGAGAGAAAATCTCCACAAGTAAGATAACAGAAAATGCATATACATAGGTGAAACTTGACATTATATTCCAAAATGCTGTACATATATAGATTAATACAAATATTAATACACATACATAACATAAAATAATTCAGATATATCATCATTAAAACAAGATAAATATAATATCATGTAACACTGAACTATATTAACATGTTATAATTGTGAGAGTTTACTACTTTGGTCCAGAGGGTGAAGCCGAGGGACCAAACAAAGACAACCATGACATTATTTAAGAAAAGAATTACTTTTCTTAAATAATGGCTGCTGCCCTTCCGCGGCTGTCTGGCATCCACAGCAGTTCTGATGTACACATCAGAGTTAAATGGGTTTAACATAAAATAAGCAACTGAGATGTCCGTTGGTTATTTTAAAGCTGTCTTGTTAAACCCATTTAACATAAAAGCAATGGAGATCTTGCTTTCTCCGTTGCCTATGTTAAATGGGTTTAACATGGCGAGACAATAAGCAATGGAGATCTCCGTTGCTTTTAAACCTGTGTCGCTATGTTAAACTCTTTTAACATAGCGAGACAAAAGACTTATACTAATGGAAAAAGTCCGGGACCTTTTTCCATTAGTATAAGTCGCACACTGGCCAATCAGCGTGCACATTTTGGAATATTAATGGGGGGGGTCATGGTATAATGACTCATAAATCAATTCTCAGAGTGGAAAATTCAAAGAGTGTGGATAAAAAGGAAAGAAAGGAAGAGAGGGGAGAGTGTGAAAATGTTTGTTAGCAGTATTAAGTGGAGTAGATATGAAAGCTAGGAGAAATAATGAATTCATGCAAGATTAAGTGCAAAGGAAATAAGAATAAGAGTAAGGAAAATAAAATCAAGGAAAAGGAGTGATGGGATATATATGGGTGTTAAAGGAGAAGGAACTGAAATTATTAACCAATAGAGTGAGTGCAAAGCCAGGAGTCAAAAAAGAATTCTTTTAGTTGATATGCATTGCCCTGATTGGTGCAGGGATCATATTCCAGAGTTTTGCTACATGGTGTGAGTACAGACTTTGACCACAGTTTTTGTAAAGCTTATAGATGTCAAGTAGATTTTTACCAGAAGATCAAAGATGATGATTTGGGAGGTAGTGGTACAGAATTGTACTTATAGCTGGGCAAGAAGTGGGATTAAATATAATTCTGTGTGTTAAGAGAAGTTGGGTATAATTTAGTTGGTGGAATAATTCTAGCCACATTAGGTTTTAGCACAGAAAAGAGATGTGTTCTGTGACTTGCATGAACTGATAATCTATCTACCTTATTGTAACACTGTTGTAGTTTAGATTTTCAGATGGCCTGGAGGTTAGGCAAAATGGGAGAGTCATATAATGGAGAGGGGGTAGGTATGTAGTGGCAAGAGTGACTCTAGTGAATGCAATAAGGAATTTAGAGGGTCTATATAGCATTCCTAGTTTTATGTGAGTTTTTTATATTGCTCTGTATGTGGAGGTCATATTTGATGGTCTCATCTGTTGTAACACCTAGCAGTTTTCTATGGGATACTACTTCAATTGGCATATTGTTTAGGGATGTGATCTTAGAGTTATTTTTCTCTTGGGTAAGTAATAAGGGGAAAATGCATCGAGTTTGGTTTTCTTTGGATTAAGAATGAGTTGGTGGTTACAAAGCCAGTTTTCAATAGACTTAAAGGCATGTTGTGTAATCTCTTCTATGGAATTGTTTGTATACTGTACAATGGGTGTTTGTTGTATATAAGTATGAAGATTGTTTATTAAGATATTAAATAGAAGAGTACTAAGGATAGAGCCTTGTGGTACACATGTAATGATGGATAGATAAGGGGAAAGGGTAGAATTTAATTTGACTGCCTGGTAACATTCTGACTAGTAAATATTAAACCACTGAAGAGTGGGTTGTAAAATACCCATTGTGGGCAGCTGTAGTAGGAGTTTTTTCATGAGACACAGTGTTGAAAGCTTTTGATAAGTATAAGATTAAGGAAGATGCAAGTTTACCACTATCTCCGAGTTTCTTTATGTTATCTGTAAAGGTTAGAAGGGCAGTTGTCGTGCTAAGGGTAGGTCTAAAACCATACTGAGTATCAGTTAATAATTATTCCTTTAACAGATGCAGAGCAGTTGTTTATGGACGCATTTGCCTAATATTTTTAAGAGGAGAATAAGATAGCAATGGTCTGAAATTATATATTTTCGTAGAAGTGCCACCTTTGTGGAGAAGGATGATATGGTATTTTTCCAGATGACAGGAATATGTCATTCCTGTATTGACTTATTTATAAGGACTGGATATGTAATAGCATTAGCAGCAATTCTGAGGTATTCTGTAGGAAGGTTATCTGCAGATGGTGAGCGCGGTTTAAGATTGGATAATATTTTTTTTTTATGAATGAGATGATAACTGGTTTTAGTGTGAGAATATTACTGGATGGGATAGACATGAGTCAGGGGAGTCAGGAAAGGATTAATTGGTGATGGAAGCAATGCTGTCAATGAAGTATGAGTTAAACTTGGTGGTTGCTTCTAAGAGGGCATTATTGGGACAAGGGTTAAAGATATTATTACCTCCTGTTTGTAAAACTTGTTTAATGGATGACAGAATTTTATTTTATTTATTTTTTAGTTATATCTATGGTAATTTTGTAAATCACAGTATTATTGCTTCTTATCAAGGTTGACATGCTTTTTGGTAAAGTTACAAAGTTCTTTAAAGCACTGTAGGTTTTGTGATGCTTCAAGTTACTGTCAATCTTTCCATGCCTTGTCTCTGTTTTGCATAAGACTTCTACTCTGATTACTTAGTTAAGGAGCAAAGTTAGATTTTACTCTCTTCCTATATAATGCAGCAAGGTTATTTAGGACCCTGAACCTTTCTACTGCCTTATCTACCATCAAGGCTTTCAGAATAGTCCAGTTCAGAGAAGCTAAAAATGATTTGTGGCTAACTTTTGTGAAATCATGAGTATTTTTATCTGTAGGCATGGTGAATAATACATCTGATAGCACTTGTAGAACAGTGATCACTAAGAGATTCAGGAAGGGCTCCTGATATAGTGTGGCTGCAAGGATGAAAGTCCAGAATCCAGTCAAGAATGGGACTAGTGTCCTGAGATTTGTTGTACCAAGTAGAAGAAGTAATAAGCTGTTAGAAGTTATAAGGTTGATGCTAGAAGAAAGATAGTTGGAACTGAAAGCATTCTGGTTGATGTTGACATCACCTAAGATTATTATTTCATCTTTATTATTGTATGAGATCCAGTAAAGGATGTATTCAATGGTGAGTATATTGTTTCCATGTGGTATAATTATCTCTTCATTATTGAATTTGGGCAGAGCTTTTGTAAGGGGAGAAACTTCATATGTGTTAGGGTAGAGGATAGTTACCCCTCCAGCATTTTGGTTTAACCTGTCAACTTTAGAGTTGATGCTGTGTACTGGGTGAAAAATTTCTGAGTTTTTTATATGAGGTTTTAGCCATGTCTGAGTAAAGACAATGATATCTGGTGCATAACAAGAGATTCAGTCGTGCAGTTCAATGATTTTATTACAAATGCTATGTATATTTATTAAGGTAAAGTATAGTTGTTTGGAGTTATTAGGGATGATCAGAGGGGATGTGGGTGATAGGGGGTGTAGAGATTGAAGGAGAGCCTGGGTTAGGGTGTATGCCGCCACATGGTTTAAATCTCGAAGTATGTTGCAGGGAGTGAAGTGGTTTTATAGTGTTAATTTGTATTGTTTGCTTTGTTCTGGGGTGGTAGTGAGGAGAGTTAAAACATCTGTATTTAAAATAAATAGTAGGCCAGCTGCTAAAGAGGTGTGAAGCAATTTCTGGCACAGAACTTTGGACAAAATGGTTTAAATAGGGGCTTATGGTATGGGAGGAAATTTGGATTGTAAGAGTAATTTGATAGTCTGTGATGAGAGACAGTTTAGAAGAAGTAGCGTAGTTAAGCTAGTGAAGAGCACTTTTACTTGTGATGAGATGGAAAATCAACAAAGTGATAATCTTGTCATGAGATGGAGAGGCAATGAAGTTAGATTCAAAGATCTGTAAGTGTTAGACTGATGTTAGTGGAAGCTAAGAGTGATAGCAGTGAGTGTTGGAATTGAAGTGAGATAAACATAGAAGAAAATGCAAGAGAGTAGTGAATGAGTTGTTTAAGAGATAGATGGACAGAGCTGCGAATTAAAGACAAGAATTTGAAGTACCGCGTATGAATAAGAATAAGGTTTCAAGGTAGAAAAGGGGAGAGGAGTGGTGTGTAAAAATAAATAAGATGAAGTAAGATTGTTTAAATGACCTGATAGATGGTTTGATAAACAAAGAGGTGAATTTTATATCAGAAGGGAAGGTAGTGCAGTTGTGCAAAAGGAAGAAAGGGTGGATATTTACTGGGCAGTCAGAGTGAGTAAGTGGGAAAGACATTGTCAAAAGTACTTTGATGGATGCTGTATCAACAGAGTAGACAATGCATAAGTGAATGAGTGAGTAGGGAAGAGAATATTAATACTATTGTGGTTTATGATATGGGGTAGGTGAATGTGTGGAAATTGTCCTGATAAGTAACTCAGTCTTTAAGTAGGTTTGTGTTGTCATTAAAAAGTGGGAGGAGTGCAAAAGTATACAACCGTAAACTAGTAATAAGATGAACTCTGAGTGGGAGTAGTACAACTTCACTGATGTATCACTGGGTGCTCAAGGTGTTTATACATGAAAGCAGCCTAGATAGGGAGATTATATCAGTAAAAACACAGGTAAGCAATGTATTCTGTCTGTACATGCAGTCTTGGCTGTGGCAATGTTTTTAATACTCAATCTGCCTAAAATAGTATACAAAAACACCAACCACAATTCCCAAAAGTACTGAAAGCAGTAAGGAGGCAGATAGGGGTAAATTTCATGTACCTCTGAAGGCTGGTGGGAACTTTCCCTTCAGTGATTGAGACATGTCATACTTTAAAGCAGTTTCTCCCCTGTATTTATCTTCCTCCTATTTTTGTAGTATTATTTATTGCAGCTAAAGTTTTGAAAGTAGTAAGGAGAAAGAGGGGTAAATTGCAGGTGCCTCTAAAGGCATGTAACATTTCCCTTCACTGATAGGGCATGCAGCTTCTCTCCTGCACTTGAATTCCTCCCATTTTGTAATATTATTGATGGCATCTAAAGTATTGAAAGCAGTAAGGAGGCAGAGAGGAGTCCTTTTCAGGTGCTTCTGAAGGCAGGTATGTAAATTTTCCCTTTACTGATGTGGACATGTTGCACTTTAAAGCTGCTTCTCTCCTAAAGTGCCATCCATAATGGCTCCCTATTACACTGTCGCAGATGCAGGTTGTCGAATGCATTTTTGTCGAACTGAAAAGTGCGAAAAGGCAAAATAGCAAAGCGGCTTTTCAGCGAATTCTTTCCCTGAGAAAGAATTCACTTAGCCGCTTTTGCTACTTTGCCGTTTTCGGCACTGTAGTGCGATCTCAGAGTTGGTATATTTAAGTAGGGTCTTGGGGGGTGAAGCCCCCACATTATGTAATGTTTTACAGTTTTCTGTTTTTTTTTTTCCGAAATAGAGATTTTTTTTCCCTTGGAAAAAAATAGCTTTTCTGAGGTTTCGACATAAGCTTTCGCTTACATGGGATCGATTATGTGTCGTTCGCTCTTCTGAGCATGCAATATCATTATATAGACCCATCCATAATACTGCAAAAATAGTCTTTATAATTCTGTATTTAGAATTCTGGTGGAAAACCAGGTAACCAAAACTGGGAGAACATTATTTCTAGAATGTTATGCCTTTCTATGGAATTTAATGTTGGCATTTCTACTGATATAACTTTATCAACAAAATTTTAATAGCAAATTCTGTTCATAGAATGATATTTGTAGAATTGTGTCTTTAGAAATCCATATGCTGCACTCTTTGTTTAGATATTTCTCTGTGGAAATCTAAAATGTATTTGAAGAATTCTTTTTTAAATTTATGTCTGTAGAATTCTATTTGTGGAATTCTTTCAGTGGAGTATTGTCACAGATATCTATGATGTTTTTAATTCAACTGAATTTTGCGTCAAGGACTCTATTGGTTGAATTATGTATAATTCTACATGTTGCATTCTCTGTATTGGATTTTGCCTGCAAGATCCCGTGTTTAGAATTCTCATATTTTACCTCTGTATTTGAAATTTTGTATGTAGACTTTTATATTTAGAATCCGGCTATATAATTCTATATGCATCACCCTATTTATAGAATTCTGTGGAATTTTAATTATGATATATAGAATTATACATTTAAAATTCTGTATGTAGAATTCTGTCTTTAGAATGCTATCTGTAAATTCTATCCACATAATTTTATGTGTGGAATTTATGTTCAGAATTCTACCAAGAGAATTTTGTCTATTGAAAATAGAATTTTATTGGTAAAATTATGTGCTTAGACTTTTTTGTACAATTGTACATACAGAACTCAGTTGAATTTTCTTTTTATTCTGTCTGCATTCTTTGTTTAGTATTCTGTCCATACAATTGGATATATAGCATTCTTTATGCCAGATTCTGTGTTTAGAATATTTTAATTCTACTGCATAGAATTGTGTCTGAAGAATTCTGTCTATAGAATTCTATATGCAGAATTAGGTTTTAGAACTCTTTCTCTCTCTCTCTCTCTCTCTCTCTCTCTCTCCTTTTCTCTTCACGGAAATGGAATTCTGTCTTTAGAATTACATGTGTAAACTGTTATCTGTATAATTAATTGTTTAGAATTAATCAGCAGATGCCTGTTATTACAATTATATCTGTGCACTTGTATGCATAGAAGTCTTTGGTTAGGAATGTAGTTGTAGAAATTTGTATTTTGAATTCTGGGTCTGCAAAATAATTTTGTGTTTAGAATTATATCAGTGGAATTCTGTGCTAACAATTCCATCTGAAAAAAAAATCTATGTTTAGAATTCTATCTGCAGAATTCTTTCCAAGGAATATATTGTACAGAATTACATCTGTAGAATTCAAAGGTTGGAATTCTTTGGTCAGAATGTTGGTTTTATAATTCTATCATTATAATTTTTAGAGAAAATTCTATGTGTAGAATGTTGTGTTTAGCAATCTGTGGATAGACTTCTATCTGAAAAATGCTGCTTATGTACATCTAACATTCTGTAGGTAGAATTCTGAACTTATAATTATATGTGTAGAATTCTGGATTTAGAATTTTATTGATAAACACTTCCTGTAAAATTATCTGCTTAGAAATCTGTCCTTGCTGTTCTACTTGAAAAGATAACAAATTGTACTTAGGATTTTAGAATTATGTATTAAAAGTTTTGAGTAGAAATGTGTCTCGAAGTCCATCTTTAAAATTCTTAGCATTCTACTGCAGAATATAATTTTGAGAATAATGTCCGCATAATTCATAATTCAGTGATTAGAATGCATTCTGTGAAAATTTTGGCTTATAATTATGTGTTTAAAATTGTCTGCTTAGATGTCTTTGTATTTTTAGTCTATATAATTTTGTGTATAGAATTCAATCAGCTGAATTCTGTGTTTAGAGTTATATGTTTATCATTCTATCTGTACAGTCATTTGCTTAGAATTACATATGTGGAAGTCTTTGCTTTGGACTCCATATGTTGAATTTAGAGTTTAGAAATAAACTGTAAAACTCTGTGTTTAGAATATTAATGGTACAAGTCAATCTGTAGAAATCTGTGTTTATAAGTTTATCTGTAAATTTAAGTGGTTAGAAATCATTTTTGTAAAATGCTGTCTTTAGAATTTTATGTTTAGAATTTTGTCTATATAAACTTACATGAGGAAACTTATGTTTAAAAATCTACCTGTGCTATTTCATGTTTAAATGTATATTTTCATCTTTAGCATTCTATCTGTAAATTCTGCATGCAGAATGGTAACTGCATACAGAATGATAACCTAGTAAACAAGGATAAATGAAACAAATAACTAAACAATAAATAAACTATCAAATTCTGTGTTTGAAATATAATTTGAAGTAATCAGTATATAGAATTTGTTACATGGTATACTTTGTTTCACATTATAACTTTAGTATTCTATGTTAATAAATCTGTCTGTGGTACTCTGTGTTTGAAATATCATTTGAGGAATCCTGTATAATTCTTTTTATCAAATTATTTTTCTAGAATTTATTCAGTGGAAGATTTTATGTAGAATTCTGTGTGATTTATTTTTTAAATTATATCTTCTCATTTTTATTTACATTTGTATTATCTGCAGACTTCTCTTAAATTCAATCTCTTAAATCCAGTCTACTGAATTCTATCTGTAGATTCTATATTTAGAATTATGTCTGCTTATTTCTTTGTTAAGAAATAATTCAGTGTTTATTTTGTCTATAGTATGCTATATATAGAATTCTGTATTTGGAAGTTTAATTCTTAGCTATAAATGTTTTTTTAATAATTTGATCTATAAAATTCTGCATTTAAATTTCTATATGCAGATTTCATTTTCTAGAATTACCTTTATAGCATTCTGTCTTTAGAAGTGTATTTGTAGGATTTTATAGGCACAGTTCTTTGGTTAGAATTGCATTTGTAGATGTCTGTGTTTAGCATTTTATTTGTGGAATTCTGTATGTAGATGTTTGCAGTTAGGACTGTATGTAGATAATTCTGCATTTTGAATTGCAGATCTATAGTCTTTTTTGAAAAAGTATTTGGTTAGAATTCTGTCGGAGAAATTATTTGCTTACAGTTGTATTTGAAGATTTCAGTAATTAGTATTTTATTAGTAGAATTTTCTGTGAAATGATTTAATGAGTATATCTATATAAAAAACATGATTAGAATTATAGCTGTATAATTGTGTTTATGTAATTGTATGTTTTCTATTCTACAGATAAAAAGTTATCTGAAAATCTCTGACTGATAAATTCTACAAATTCTCTCTGAATTATTTTATTCTTATTTACTTAAGGTTCAGCTCCATTGCTCACACTTGAATGATCATCTTTGTATTCAAATGTGAAACACTTGAATACACAGTTTATGTCTGTAAATATACTTTCCTGAATTTGCACTACATCAAAGACAGTTTAGTTGTAGTCTAGAGGTGTGCAGGCAGAGTCCTCACTTTTTTCCAGTTTGGAGTTACAATGGAGCTTGTCCCCTGCAAGAAATTTATTTTTTTTAAAACTTGCTGCCAGTTGTGTGCATACCTTCACTTCAGAAAAAAAGCAGAAAGTTACTGAAACAAAAGCAGTTTATGATTGGCTTAATGAAGTAAATACAAATAATTCATTGTTCAGAACTGTATGTCTGTTCCAGACATAATTTATATGTCCTTGGAAGAATTTGTATTTTTTGGTATATCAGAAACTACTATTTTGTCTTTGAACATTGAGCTTTGGACACAACTTACTTTTCCTTGAAAAAAAAATAAGACTGGATTTTTTTCTTTACTAATGATTTTTGTTAAGCCCTTTGTTAGATCAAAACATTGGAAAAAAAAGACTAAGGTGCTCCTCAGAGTATGCAGAAACATGACTTCTGGGGGCCTAGAGGACACTGTACCTCCAGACTTAAGTCACTTACTTCCTGGACAGTTATTACAGAATAGGCTTGGCCAGTTAGGGATTTTGAAAGCACAGAGGAGAAGGGATAATACAAAGTATATAAAAACAAGTAAGAAGTAAGCTTTATGGATGACTTGGGGCCAGAATGGGTAAAACAGGGGAGGAGTACTTGGTGGTGCAGTGCACAAAAGAGGTACAATGCTGTCTGTTGTCCAGGACTCTATTTCACCAAAAAACTGTTTTCTTGATTATAGCCAGACATCTAAAGCATATATAGTCAATAAAGCAGTTAGATCTGACAATGACCTCATCTGATCATAGATAACACAACTGTGGTAGGGGGATATTTCTGCTATTTATTTAGTTGATTAGTTATTTTCTAAAGTTTAAAAAAATGTGTTTAATTACTTTTAGAAGATAAATAAATAGAAGAAATGCATTGCTACAACTGTGAGCACAGCACCCTAAGGAGGAAGTCATATGCTATTCAATGTGTGTGCCATCTGCCCATGATCTACTTAGACAATGAATTTTATTTATTTATTTATTTTTATTTTACATTTGTTGACCGGGCTAGTCTAACTGGATACATGTCCATTTTCAGTAGAGGCCCGGGGAGAAAAGCTCCACTTTGAATCTCAAAGATAATGGCTGGGATGGAATAGCAAGTCAACAGATTTTAAAATGTCACATGAGGTAGCAAGAGAAAGCTTCTTTTGTTGATATTTTGAGGAAAGTTTTTCTGTCCTTTACTGATACTGACCATAAAATGGAAATGTATGCTTACATTTGATGTTCCTGATTTTGCAAACTTTCCCTGATTCTACTTCACATTTGCCCCTTGTAAACATGGGTCTGTATTATAAGACCGAAAGTGCATATGTGCGACTACATAAAAGTCGACACATAATGCACGAAACCTGATAATAGCGAATGGCCACCTAATCAAATTTTTCCCAAGGGAAAAACTTACGCGGTCATTCGCTAAAAAAAAATAATTTAACATCATAAACAGTCTGTCCCCCTGCAAGCCTCTAACTAAATATACCAACTCCAAGATCGCACTATAGGGAAGCAAAGGGCAACTCCACGAAGTTGGCCAACTATCTCTTTCCCTATGACATATTCATAGAATTGCTTAAATGCGATTCAATGAATGTGTCACTGTTTCCATAGTCGCTCAGAAGCCTTTTCATGCTTCTAATACAGACCAATAAACATATTTGATTCATTGGTAAATCACTGAGGATTATTGTCAAATTACTACATCCCTGATTTTATTTCATATTTTGCCTTGCTGCTGTCCCTCATAAAAATATTTAATTTACTTTTAAATAATTGAGGGTTACTGTCAGTCAATGACAGACATTATATTTTGTTACTTATTGTTAAGAAAAGGGCATTATGATTACAATCTGCTGTTCTGTTAACCTAAGTGAATGAGTGTTATATTTAAAAATTGTCTTTGATTTTAGGCCTTTGCCCACACCCCATGTTATTTTTTTACTTTGTCTTTAATTATTGAGCAAAGACATTGAGAGATCTGGGTAAACCACTGGAGATTACACTAAGTAAATATGCCAGGCACTGTAGTTACAACAAACAGAATTAGGTCAACATAAAAATGTTCGTCTGTGTGTGGGAGTTGGTATGACCAATCACTGCCCTCTGCACATTATTCTGATTACTCTGATATCTGTGAAGCAACTTGGAATGCTTTAATGTCTGGGTACTGTTTACATGGAACAAAGCTGAAATAGGTTATCATTTGTATTACAATCAGACATCTAAAGTGAATGCAGAAGACTCTATAACTGCTGTGTGGGGGTGGAACTGTCTCACTATCTCACTTTGCAGGTCTAGTGTGAATTTAGAGTTATCTGTAGAAAGTAACTGACACTCTTGTTTTTTTCTGTATTTAAACAGTCACTATCTGGCTTTCCAGGACTGGTGTGGGTTTGCAGGATTAATGTGATTTGTGTGAAGCAACTTAGAATACTTTAATTCTTGGCTACTTTTTGCAATGCATACAGCAGATAGAAAATACATAAGCATCTTTTTTATCATAAACACCTGATGTGTACACAGAAGTAGCTATAACTGCTAGTTGTGGAGGAAACTGTTTGTAGAAAATAACTGACCCTCTTGTTGTTTTCTAATTTTAAACAGTCACCATCAGTTTTTAAGGACCAGCATTCATTTGGAGCAGTCTATAGAAAATAATCAATCCTTTTGTTGAAAGTAATTGATTCTCTTTGATCCATTTATATAGTTATCTTTTAAAAATAAGGCATAAACTGTATCATAGAACATCCAGACTTTCAGAGCATCTGGGGGCCTGGTGACACCCACACACCAAGGCTGTATAAGTAGATTGTGACACAAGCTTACTTGTAGCCTCTGCCATGAGCTCCACCTAGTCTAAAACCACCCTGCTCCCACACGTCTACTGAAGGTCACTGTAGCTGGTGTGAAAAACAGGAAAACAATGTCATTATTTTTTTCCTCTCAAATTCATTGTAGCTTGTATAGGAGCAGTGTACTGTCTAGGACTAACAGACATTACTGAGATAATTATTTTTTTCCTCACAGTCAAACATTATATGCATATATAGGTGGGTATATTTTGGGCAGGATAAGGAGGCATGCTATGTACATAAGTTTGACAGCAACAAGATGAAATATTTTCTATTTGTTTTTTACATTGATCCCAGTGTGACATCCAAGAGGTATAAAGACTGTGGCTGCCTTTTGTGGTATAGGTGTGGAGGCATGATATATATATATATATATATATATATATATATATATATATATATATATATATATATATATGACCATAGTTATATATTTCAAGTTAGTAAATATATATATATATATATATATATATATATATATATATATATATATACATATACCTATCTGGTGTTAGAATAGGATACAATAAAATCACAAATGACCATGGTATATGATATATATATATATATATATATATATATATATATATATATATATATACTAACTTGAAATATATGACCATGGTCATTTACCAGATAGGGATACAGAGAAAGTAACAATTTTTATTTATTTATTTATTGTTTTAATTTTTTGTGGAGCCAGGGAGACAGGTATTCACAGATATGATTTATGTATCTTTGCAAGCATTTGTCATCTCAATTTATTGTGAACTGGTATTTTGTCACCTTTGAATATTAAACCACCTTGGTTACAACCTCTTTATTTCTTGAAATAAAAAAGTAAGACTAAATGTCTTTCCTTACTCATGACTTTTGTTTAAGACATCACTGGATTGGAAAAAGGCTCTAAAACGTACTTCATAGAATCTAGAAACCCATGTCTTCCGGTGGACTAGTGGCCCACAGACCCCTGGCTTAATGCAGTTATTATACATATTACAAGGGTGGGGTTGACAGAATAGCTAAGGTCTTTACCTCAGAGTTACAAGGTTCATGGTTTAAATTCACCCTGGGTCTGGGACCCCATGATTTTGTTAGAAAGGCAGACAGAAATGCCAAAACTAACATGCCCCCATATAACCTCTAGAAACTTCTTAACATACCCTCTCCTAATAAATACCTATGATGCACAGGAACAGAATTGGATTGGATTGCATATCTAGGCTTATAAAGACCTTGGTGGTTGTTAGTCTAGTATATATCTATGAACCTATGAATTTATGTATAGTGTAGCCATGATGAGTTAGTGTCTGTTGAAAGGCTACAGAAAAAAAAGTGGAGGAGTACCACTGACTTTATTTCTTTAGTTGTGATTTTTATTTAGGCCAGCTTTGGATAAGAAAGGTTATTTAAAAAAATCAGTGACATGCACCTGTGAGCACGTACACCTCCCACGGCACCTGGGAGCACCCTCAGCTTAATTCAATTATTTCCTGCGGTTACTTCAGTGTAGTCCTGATCTTTTAGGTTGTGTTGAAAGCATGCATAACAAAACCAATTTGAAGAGTAAGACTAAATTTCTTTTAATGAAGGTTATTGTTCTGGTCAGTATTAGAAGAAAAAAGTTGTTTAAAAATGCAATATATACCTCTGAGCAGCTAGAGCACCCAAATCCCTGGCTTAATACATTTAATTTCTCTACAGTTATTACAGTCTAGTCTTGCTTAGTTAGAATGTGTTGAATGAATGCACAAAGACACTGAAGAGTAAGACAAACTGTGAAAAAAGGGAGAAAAAATGAATTTGGATGGTGTGGGTTACACAGAATAGAGGAAGGCTGGGTGCATTGGGTGAAATGTGTACTGGCAGTGGACAGGTGGGAGAACTCTGGGGCCCTTTGCATAGGATGCCAGTTTACCTAAAGCTGACCTTGCCTCTCATAATATCATCCCATCCCATTCCAATTATTCCAACACATTCAATAGCTCCTTGCATCCTCCACATTGCTTTGAAATCAGTAGCCGCCATTTCAGTCTGTAGACCTCTGTGTATAGACTTCCATCAGTTGCATTTTTCTGTTTAGAAATGTATGTATAGAAATCTATCTGAATAATGTTTTTCTTGAAATTGTATATGTTGTTGTCTGTGTTTATACTCCTTATGTAGACTTTGGTGTTTAGAACACTATTGAATTCTTAACTTTGAAATCTATAAGTAGGATTATTTCTGCAGATGTCTGTGCTTAGAGTTTTATTTGTAGAAGTATGTGCTTAGAAGTCTTTATATAGAATTCTGTGGTTTGGATTCCACCTTTAGAAGCATGTCTTTAGAATTCTGTTTGCAGAACATTATGTGAGTAATTCTATGTTTAAAATTGTTTTTGTTACATATTGAATTCCACAAGTTCAGACAGACAACATTAACCAACCAGAATTTCCAAATGAAAAAAGTTTTTAAAAAAATATTTTTGCAGGAATGGAGCAAATTGCCCTGAACCTCCACACAGGAACACCCCACATGTCAAACTTCTATATCTAGATTTAACTTTATAGCATTCTGTCTTTAGAAGTGTATTTGTAGGATTCTATAGGCACAGTTCTTTGGTTAGAATTGCTTTGTAGATGTCTGTGTTTAGCATTTTATTTGTGGAATTCTGTATGTAGATGTTTGTAGTTAGGACTGTATGTAGATAATTCTGCATTTTGAATTGCAGATCTATAGTCTTTTTTGAAAAAGTATTTGGTTAGAATTCTGTCTGAGAAATTATCTGCTTACAGTTGTATTTGAAGAATTCAGTAATTAGTATTTTATTAGTAGAATTTTCTGTGAAATGATTTAATGAGTATATCTATAGAAAAACATGATTAGAATTATAACTGTAGAATTATGTTTATGTAATTGTATGTTTTCTATTCTACAGATAAAAAAGTTATCTGAAAATCTCTGACTGATAAATTCTACGAATTCTCTCTGAATTATTTTATTCTTATTTACTTAAGGTTCAGCTCCATTGCTCACACTTGAATGATCATCTCTGTATTCAAATGTGAAACACTTGAATACACAGTTTATGTCTGTAAATATACTTTCCTGAATTTGCACTACATCAAAGACAGTTTAGTTGTAGTCTAGAGGTGTGCAGGCAGAGTCCTCACTTTTTTCCAGTTTGGAGTTACAATGGGGCTTGTCCCCTGCAAGAAATTTTTTTTAAAACTTGCTGCCAATTGTGTGCATACCTTCACTTCAGAAAAAAAGCAGAAAGTTACTGAAACAAAAGCAGTTTATGGTTGGCTTAATGAAGTAAATCCAAATAATTCATTGTTCAGAACTGTATGTCTGTTCCAGACATAATTTATATGTCATTGGAAGAATTTGTATTTTTTGGTATATCAGAAACTACTATTTTGTCTTTGAACATTCAGCTTTGGACACAACTTACTTTTCCTTGAAAAAAAAATAAGACTGGATTTTTTTCTTTACTAATGATTTTTGTTAAGCCCTTTGTTAGATCAAAACATTGGGAAAAAAAGATTAAGGTGCCCCTCAGATTATGCAGAAACATGACTCCTGGGGCCTAGAGGACACTGGACCTCCGGACTTAAGTCGCTTACTTCCTGGGCAGTTATTACAGAACAGGCTTGACCAGTTAGGGATGTTAAAAGCACAGAGGAGAAGGGATAATACAAAGTATATAAAAACAAGTAAGAAGTAATCTTTCTGGATGACTTGGGGCCAGAATGGGTAAAACAGGGGAGGAGCACTTGGTGGTGCAGTGCACAAAAGAGGTACAATGCTGTCTGTTGTCCAGGACTCTATTTCACCAAAAAACTGTTTTCTTGATTATAGCCAGACATCTAAAGCATATATAGTCAATAAAGCAGTTAGATCTGACAACTGACCTCATCTGTTGTGTGATCATAGATAACACAACTGTGGTAGGGGGATATTTCTGCTATTTATTTAGTTGATTAGTTATTTTCTAAAGTTTAAAAAAATGTGTTTAATTACTTTTAGAAGATAAATAAATAGAAGAAATGCATTGCTACAACAACTTATTCAATTTGTGTGCCATCTGCCCATGATCTACTTAGACAACAAATCTCAAAGATAATGGCTGGGATGGAATAGCAAGTCAACACATTTTAAACTGTCACATGAGGTAGCAAGAGAAAGCTTCTTTTGTTGATATTTTGAGGAAAGTTTTTCTGTCTTTTACTGATACTGGCCATAAAATGGAAATGTATTCTTACATTTGATGTTCCTGATTCTACTTCACATTTTTGCCCTTTGGCTACCCCTTGTAAACATGGGTCTGTATTATAAGACCTAAAGTGCATATGTGTAACTACATAAAAGTCGACACATAATGCACAAAACCTGATAATAGCGAATGGCCACCTAATCAAATTTTTCCCTAGGGAAAAACTTACGTGGTCATTCGCTAAAAAAAATAATTTAACACCATAAACAGTCTGTCCTCCTACAAGCCCCTAACTAAATATACCAACTCCAAGATCGCACTATAGGGAAGAAAGGGCAACTCCATGAAGTTGGCCAACTATCTCCTTGCCTGTGACATATTCATAGAATCACTTAAATGCGATTCAATGAATGTGTCACTGTTTCCATATTCGCTCAGAAGCCTTTTCATGCTTCTAATATAGACCAATAAACATATTTGATTTATTGGTAAATCACTGAGGATTATTGTCAAATTACTACATCCCTGATTTTATTTCATATTTTGCCTTGCTGCTGTCCCTCATAAAAATATTTAATTTACTTTTAAATAATTGAGGGTTGCTGTCATTCAATGCCAGACATTATATTTTGTTACTTATTGTTAAGAAAAGGGCATTATGATTACAATCTGCTGTTCTGTTAACCTAAGTGAATAAGTGTTATATTTAAAAATTGTCTTTGATTTTAGGCCTTTGCCCACACCCCATGTTATTTTTTTACTTTGTCTTTAATTATTGAGCAAAGACATTGAGAGATCTAGGTAAACCACTGGAGATTACACTAAGTAAATATGTCAGGCACTGTAGTTACAACAAACAGAATTAGGTCAACATAAAAATGTTCATCTGTGTGTGGGAGTTGGTATGACCAATCACTGCCCTCTGCATATTATTCTGATTACTCTGATATCTGTGAAGCAACTTGGAATGCTTTAATGTCTGGGTATTGTTTACATGGAACAAAGCTGAAATAGGTTATCATTTGTATTACAATCAGACATCTAAAGTGAATGCAGAAGACTCTATAACTGCTGTGTGGGGGTGGAACTGTCTCACTATCTCACTTTGCAGGTCTAGTGTGAATTTAGAGTTATCTGTAGAAAGTAACTGACACTCTTGTTTTTTTTCTGTATTTAAACAGTCACTATCTGGCTTTGCAGGACTGGTGTGGGTTTGCAGGATTAATGTGATTTGTGTGAAGCAACTTAGAATACTTTAATTCTTGGCTACTTTTTGCAATGCATACAGCAGATAGAAAATACATAAGCATCTTTTTTATCATAAACACCTGATGTGTACACAGAAGTAGCAATAACTGCTAGTTGTGGAGGAAACTGTTTGTAGAAAATAACTGACCCTCTTGTTGTTTTCTAAGTTTAAACAGTCACCATCAGTTTTTAAGGACCAGCATTCATTTGGAGCAGCCTATAGAAAATAATCAATCCTTTTGTTGAAAGTAATTGATTCTTTTTGATCCATTTATATAGTTATCTTTTAAAAATAAGGCATAAACTGTATCACAGAACATCCAGACTTTCAGAGCATCTGGGGGCCTGGTGACACCCACACGCCAAGGCTGTATAAGTAGATTGTGACACAAGCTTACTTGTGGCCTCTGCCATGGGCTCCACCTAGTCTAAAACCACCCCTGCACCCACATGTCTACTGAAGGTCACTGTAGCTGGTGTGAAAAACAGGAAAACAATGTCATTATTTTTTTCCTCTCAAATTCATTGTAGCTTGTATAGGAGTAGTGTACTGTCTAGGACTAACAGACATTACTGAGATAATTATTTTTTTCCTCACAGTCAAACATTATATGCATATATTGGTGGGTATCTTTTGGACAGGATAAGGAGGCATGCTATGTACATAAGTCTGACAGCAACAAAGATGAAATATTTTCTATTTGTTTTTACATTGATCCCAGTGTGACATCCAAGAGGTATAAAGACTGTGGCTGCCTATATATATATATATATATATATATATATATATATATATATATATATATACATATACCTATCTGGTGTTAGAATGGGATACAATAAAATCACAAATGACCATGGTATATGATATATATGTATATATATATATATATATATATATATATATATATATATATACTAACTTGAAATATATGACCATGGTCATTTGAGATTTTATTGTATCCCATTCTAATACCAGATAGGGATACAGAGAAAGTAACAATTTTTATTTATTTATTTATTTATTGTTTTAATTTTTTGTGCAGCCAGGGAGACAGGTATTCACAGATATGATTTATGTATCCTTGCAAGCATTTGTCATTTCAATTTATTGGGAACTGTTATTTTGTCACCTTTGAATATTAAGCCACCTTGGTTACAACCTCTTTATTTCTTGAAATAAAAAAGTAAGACTAAATGTCTTTCCTTACTCATGACTTTTGTTTAAGACATCACTGGATTGGAAAAAGGCTCTAAAACGTACTTCATAGAATCTAGAAACCCATGTCTTCCGGAGGACTAGTGGCCCACAGACACCTGGCTTAATGCAGTTATTATACATATTACAAGGGTGGGGTTGACAGAATAGCTAAGGTCTTTACCTCAGAGTTACAAGGTTCATGGTTTAAATTCACCCTGGGTCTGGGACCCCATGATTTTGTTAGAAAGGCAGACAGAAATGCCAAAACTAACATGCCCCCATATAACCTCTAGAAACTTCTTAACATACCCTCTCCTAATAAATACCTATGATGCACAGGAACAGAATTGGATTGTATTGCATATCTAGGCTTGTAAAGACCTTGGTGGTTGTTAGTCTAGCATATATCTATGTACCTATGAACTTGTGTATAGTGTAGGCATGATGAGTTAGTGTCTGTTGAAAGGCTACAGAAAAAAAAAGTGGAGGAGTACCACTGACTTTATTTCTTTAGTTGTGATTTTTATTTAGGCCAGCTTTGGATAAGAAAGGTTATTTAAATAATCAGTGACATGCACCTATGAACATGTACACCTCCCACGGCACCTGGGAGCACCCTCAGCTTAATTCAATTATTTCCTGCAGTTACTTCAGTGCAGTCCTGATCAGTTAGGTTGTGTTGAATGCATGCATAATAAAACCAATTTGAAGAGTTAGACTAAATTTCTTTTAATGAAGGTTATTGTTCTGGTCAGTATTAGAAGAAAAAAAGTTGTTTAAAAATGCAATATATACCTCTGAGCAGCTAGAGCACCCAAATCCCTGGCTTAATACATTTAATTTCTCCGCAGTTATTACAGTCCAGTCTTGCTTAGTTAGAATGTGTTGAATGAATACACAAAGACACTGAAGAGTAAGGCAAACTGTGAAAAAAGGTAGAAAAAAATGAATTTGGATGATGTGGGTTACACAGAATAGAGGAAGGCTGGGTGCATTGGGTGAAATGTGTACTGGCAGTGGACAGTTGGGAGAACTCTGGGGCCCTTTGCATAGGATGCCAGTTCACCTAAAGCAGACCTTGCCTCTCATAATATCGTCCCACCCCATTCCAATTATTCCCACACATTCAATAGCTCCTTGCATCCTCCACATCGCTTTGAAATCAGTAGCCGCCATTTCAGTCTGTAAACCTCTGTGTATAGACTTCCATCAGTTGCATTTTTCTGTTTAGAAATGTATGTATAGAACTCTATCTGAATAATGTTTTTCTTGAAATTGTATATGCTGTGGTCTGTGTTTATACTCCATATGTAGACTTTGGTGTTTAGAACACTATTGAATTCTTAACTTTGAATTCTATAAGTAGGATTATTTCTGCAGATGTCTGTGCTTAGAGTTTTATTTGTAGAAGTATGTGCTTAGAAGTCTTTATATAGAATTCTGTGGTTTGGATTCCACCTTTAGAAGCATGTCTTTAGAATTCTGTTTGCAGAACATTATGTGAGGAATTCTATGTTTAAAATTGTTTTTGTTACATATTGAATTCTACAAGTTCAGACAGACAACATTAACCAACCAGAATTTCCAAATGAAAAATGTTTTTAAAAAAATATTTTTGCAGAGGTGGGGCAAATTGCCCTGAACCTCCACATAGGAAGACCCCACATGTCAAACTTGTATATCAGTCCCACAGTCACTCAAAAATGGGGAGAAGAAAAAAGACCACACACACTGCTGTCACAGCTGGTAGCAATTTTCTATGGAGAACACCAACTGGGGAATATAAAATTCATGAGACAAGTTGAATGCTAATTAATTTAGAAATTGTTGACTGTTAGGCTAGCTTTAAAAAAATTGTATATGGAATTCCATTTTTTACATTTTTACATGTTCGTTTTTTTCTGTACAATTCGGGCTGTAGATTTCTTGCGTCAGGAATGGTATCTCTAGAAAGCAGTGTTTATAATTACATTTGTAAAAAAACACTCATATTGGAAAAACTAACTGTTCAACAAGAGCAAATAATAAAAATGAATGAACATTAATAGCACATGATAAATGAACTTAATAAGTAGATAAAATACAAGCTTTCACGTAAAAAATGCATACTCAAGTATCTAAAAATTCCAACACACTATATATTTATATATATATATATATATATATATATATATATATATATATATATATATATATATATATATATATATATATATATATATATATCTATATATATATTTAAACAAGTTTAAAGGGACAGAACTCATTAATGCCAGGCGCATGCACAGCATTCAATATGGTAATCCATTCATAAGCATGTACCTCTGTCATATTCAAAGCATCACCTCTTCTAACAAAAAGTAATCAGCAATTCCAAGCTCAGCAATCTTTAATTTAATAAGCAGAGTGTTCCCGAGTGAATCACTTAGTGTAAACTAAGGATTCACTTTTACTCCAGCACAACACGTGAATTTACCCAACCTTTAACTAGACCTGCGGATGTTTCTTAGAAAACTGAACTTACGAATTCAACTGGATGATGATGAGGTTGAACCATCAGGAACAAATGATACTATCATGAATAAGACCCTAAAAAGAAAAAGTGTTTACACCCCCTCTTAGCATAACACACTACAGATCTCTCTGAAAGTGTGTGAGTGTGATTTGTGAAACTGCAAAATATAACAGTAAAAAATGGTTCAACCTCACACCAAATGAACTAACAGCTCTCCATGAGCTGGAAAAGGATTAAAGTCTGTGCAATATGAGGGCAGAAAAGGGAACTGGTATCGTCCTGATGGAACAAGCTCATCACATCAACAAATTTGAGGCAGACCTGATAAATAATGGGAACTACAATGTTGTGGACGTTAAAACAGTCTCACTTACCTTTGCTAGCATCAATAAACTGTTTAGAACAATGGAAAGCGACAGCTTGATTACTTTTGATGAGTTTCAATTTGTTTGTGCCTTGCCCTAGTCTAGGGAAGTTTTTTGGTATTCTGAAAATGCATAAGGATGCCACTGATCCTCCATTTAGACACACTGTGTCTAACAAAAGGACTAAAACAGAAAAGATTTCTGAATTTGTCGATTTACTTTTGAACCCAAAAGTCCAGACCATACCATCCTTTTTAAAGGACGCTTGAGCATTTTTAAATTTTCTATTTCTTCATCAACCTACTACAGCTGATAGGATGTTAGTCATGTTAGATATTGAATCCATCTATTCAAACATTCCACATGCTTTGGGACTGGAATATTTAAGATAATTTCTGGTTAAACAGTCTGCTTTTCCCACTGATAGAATTGACACTATTTGTGCTTTGATTTCTAAGGTGCTTCAGGGTAACTTTTTCCAACTTTAATGGAGTTGTTTATCAGCATATAAAGGGAGTGCTGATGGGCTCAAAAATAACCTTTACATATGCCAATCTTGTTCTTAGGGAGACAAACACACTTGTTCATCTACCTGAATTTCAGCATACCAGGCTATACAGACATTATATTGATGATATATTTAATTTCGTGTGTGGCAAAGTTCACAGCAAGACCTGGACTTTTCACTCCCTATACTACAGCATTCCGTTTCTCAATTTCAAAATCTTAGGCTGTGATGTACCATAATAATTATTTGGATTTCAACAGTCAGCACCCATTTTACTTGAAGAGAAATATTGCGAGGGGACAATTCATTAGATATTCCTGCATTATTAGCAAAGAGAATAATTTCTACAAAGTGAGCCACTTCCTGATGAGTTTGTTTATGAATAGAAATTACCCTAAGCCTCTACTTGATGAGGGACCCCAATTTCAGACCAATACTTAGGCATGGTTTACAGAAAACATCAAACCAACAAGCAATTTTGGACCGAGCTCCTCGAACACCCAGTCAGAATAATACTATAAACCAAACCCCCCCCCCCCGTAACCTATCAAGGCAGCAACTTGGAACGTACCCTTATTTCCCCCTTCCTATTTGTTTGGACTTCAAACCAATACAAGACATTATTTCCAGGAACTGGGAAATTATCAGAAACAGCAGGGATATTGTTGCAATTCTTGGTGATGCACCTGTTTCTCTCACAAAAGAACAAAGTCCCTATGCATTTCTTTTGAACACTTACATAAACCTTTTTTGCTTGAACAAACAGTAATTGCCAATAAAACACCAGGCATGTTCCGCTGTGGCTCTTGTATTCTTTGCAATTACATTCACAAAGGTGCAGACTTTGTTTTCCAATATTGTAATTTTACAGTTATTTACTACAGATATTTTGATTGCCATAGCTTGAATGTCATTTATGCAGGGATATGTAACACTTGTAGTAGTTTTAAATAGGCAAAATTTCTCAGAAACTTTCCAACAGAATAAAAGAACATTGTGTGGCTATCTGCAACAAGGACTTGAAAAATGCATTGAGTAAACACAGTTTGTACTGCACAGGGTTCAGAAAATTTAATGTTTTCTATGTGGACAATGATACTCTGTTAGAAGTACATGAACTTAAGTGGCAGTTACTTCTAAATGCTGAATCTTTCCCAAGGCTTAATGAAACATTTCATATTAAATGTACACTGTATTGTCTTAGGTGACCCCCGAGCTACTTTCCTGCCTTTGAGCTCTCTTTTACTAACTTGCTCATAGGTTCATAGGTTCATAGGTTCATACTAGGCTATCTGCCCAAGGGCATTTATAAGCCTAGCCCATAGTTATTTGGCTTTCGCCACCCCTTTAGTTTGAATAAAACTATGCCTATTATTTTGCTGTGCCTCTGTCAAGCAGTGACACTGAAGTAATCCCTGGGGTATATCTGCGATCCCCCATCCATTGGTCAAGATTCCTCTTGAACAAGGCCAGTGAGGTGCTCTGCCTCACATGTACCGGGATTTTGTTCCACAGCATAGGGAGTCTCTGGGTGATGAATCTGTCCCTCCAGCATGTTCTATTAATAACCGTGTCAAGGTTTAAGTCTCCCGCCCTTGTGGTTCTGAGGGATCTAGATTTTTTGAGGTGAAGCATATTCATCAAATCAGGGTTTGACATGGCCTTATATGTCAGGCACAGGTCACCCCTAAGCAACGGTATGAGACTGAATAGAGCTGGAGTTCTTTCAGTCGGGCAGCATAAGACATATTTTTGAGACCCTTTATCCTTTTGGTGAGGAACTTTTGGGGCCTTTCCAGCTGCTGCAGGTGTCTGGTCAGATACATTCCGAATGGGGCATTGTACTCAATCATAGGTCTAATGAGTGATGAGTACAGGGGGGCGATGACCTCCCTTGATCTAGATGTGAATCCCTTCATGATCAGGTGGGCAATGTAGAAGGTTTTCCTAACTACTTTAGCAACATGAGTGTCAAACGAAGGCTACTGTCAACCTGGGTCCCCAGATCCCTGATGACTTCTTCTGTGCTCAGTGGATTGCCACCTATATGGTAGCTAGGGTAACCTTGTTTTTCCCGAAGGGTATGACTATGCATTTCTTGGCATTTAACTTTAGGCCATGGCTCTGGCACCAGTTATCCATTTCTGTGAGGCCCTTCTGAAGGATATCTGTGTCAGATGTGTTTTCGACTATGGCCCAGTTTGCAGTCATCTGCAAACTTTGTCAGCCATAACCCTCCTGTGTTTGCTTGTACTTCAGAAAAGTAGATGCCGAACAAGAGTGGACCCAGGACTGAGCCCTGTGGGACACCACTTGTGACAGGCTTTGAGTCTGACATGGCTCCAGCAACTCTGACCCTGTGGGTTCTGTCACTTAGCCAGTTTGCAACCCATCTTGTGATGTATGGGTTTACATTCAAGCTGATGAGTTTTTGATGATACCTGAGTGGGGTATTGTGTCGAAGGCCTTTGCCAGGTCAAGGTAGGCTGTATGGACTGCCTTTCCCTCATCAATGGCCTTGGTGACTGTCTCAAAAAGTCAACCAAGTTTAAAAGGCATGATCTGCCTTTGACAAAGCCAAACTGGGTTGGATCCAAAGTCTGCAAGTTCCCTATGTCTTTATTTATGAGTTCCATTATGATCCTCTCCATGGCTTTGCAGATAAGGCTTGTCAAGCTAATGGGACGGTAATTTCTAGGGTCGGTGGAGGCACCGCCTTGTGAAGTGGGACCACATTCGCCGTGGGCCACTCCTTGGGTGCGTATCCTGAGGTGAGGGTAACATTAAACAGCTGTGCTAACTGCGGGTTTAATTCCTCATTGAGTTCATGGAGCACACAGCCGGGACACCATCCGGTCCCATGGATGCTGTGTTTTTGCTTTGGAGAGAGCAGTTCTCACCTGGGCGTTGGAGATGTTTGGGGGCTACAATCCTCTGGTATAGATATCTCTCCTTTTGGGGAGGGGGAGAAGTTTGCACTGAACCTGTCAGCCAGTATGTTGGCAATGTGTGTAGGTTCAGTAATCTTCACATCATTTTGAACTAATTCTGAGCATATCTGGGAGTTTCCTCCTAGGTTTCTAACATAGCTAAAGAAGGCCTTATGATTGTCTTTTGAATCCTTGGCGATTTTTCTCTCAAAATTTGCCTTGGATGATTTTATGAGAGCTCTTAGTTTTTACTTATAATGATCAAAGGTGTCTTACCTTTCAAGGATTTTGCTCTATCTTGTAGTAGCTTCCTCCTTTTGTTGTAGAGCTTGTTTATGGCTGGGGTCCACCAGACTGGACGCTTGCCTTTGGTACAAGAGTCTTAGTTTTGTTTGGGATTGCCTGATCCATGCAGTCCTGTAGGTGCTGGTAGAAGGCATTTGTAAGTGATTCAGCGGTTTGAGTAATGTTTACCACTGGCTCAGGGGCCTTAAAGGAGACCACACTAGTTTTTAGAAGTGTGAAGTCGGCTTTTGAGAAGTTTTCACTGTGGTCTTTTTTGTTTCAGGTGGGGCGGGATGAGGACCTCCAGCGAGATTAGTTTATGATCTGATCTCACCAGTGAGGGGTATACTTCGGTGTTGAACATTGTGATCCCATGTTCGTGATGATGAGATCAAGTATGTTTTCTCCTCTTGTGGGGATGGTGACTAGTTGTTCCATGGCATTTGAGTTTATGAACTCCAGGAACCTTTGGGCTAGAGTGTTTGGGCTTGAGTAGTGTTCCCAGTCTATATTAGGGTAGTTGAAGTCATCTAGTATGATGGTGTTTGGAGATACATTTATCCCTCCATTGTTTTCAGGAAGGCCATGTGAGGTTCCTGAGTTTGAGAGGGTGGCCTGTAACATGCTACAAATTGCAGAGCAGTCTTGCCTATGGTTAATTGCACCTGGATGGTCTCCGATGCATCGTGCGTTGCCACCAACCTTGAGGTGTGGGTGTCCTTTATGAATATGGACACCCCTCCTTTCTTGGTGTTGTCCGGATTTTGGGGCCGGAACGCATGATATGAGGTGAAACCTGCTAGTGCTGGGGTGCTCTCAGGAGCCTTGAACCAGGTTTCTGTCACAGCACAGACATCGATGTTCTCCATACTGAGAAGGGCCTCGAGTGCGTGCATCTTGAGATTGAGACTTCTGGCATTGAGCAGCATTACCCTTAGTTTTTTACTTTTTGTGTTCTAGGGTGGTAGGTTTAGAATTTGAGCCTTGCCTAAAAAGGCACTATGGGGTGGCAAGAGCCTTTGCCAATATCCGGAAGCCTAGGGTGACAGGTGCAAGCCATCCCTTGAAGCAGCGTGGCTTGTCCAGCATGTCATCCCAGGCAGACAGACATTGGATCCCTTTGAATGACACCAGAATTTAAGCCAATTATTAAAGCTGATCATCTTATCACTGTATTGTGGCATCATTCTAGGTGAAGGTAGGATACTGCTCAAGGTCAGGGTCATACCTGCCTGGGCTACATAATCAGAGAGCTCCTCAATGTCTCTTTTCATGTAGTCCAAGGAGGTACATCTCAGGTCGTTGACACCAGCGTGGACAATGACTGAGTCGTACTTGTACCTGCTGTTGAGAGACCTGAGTGCTTGTGTTATGTGGCGGATTCTAGCGCCCGACAGGCAGCTTACTGTGACCTTCTCCTTACTCAGTCTGGTGAGTGGGACGTCAGTGTGTCTGACTATGGAGTCACCTATGACAAGTATGTTTGGTGTTGTATTTGGCCTTAAGGGCAGTGACTGCTTTGCACACTGATTTTGTTGTTTATGTGTTGTTTGTGTCATGTATTGAGTTTGCAGTTGCTTGGGTGTCTGCTTTGGAGGCCTCTGCTGTTTAGGTAAATTTTTACTCAGAGCCTCTGAGTATGTCTTAGTGTGTTTATGTGTTTGATTCAGTGGTGTGGTTGAGTTATGTGAGACTGGTATTGTGGTGTGTGTAGTTGCCTTCTCCTCCTGCCTGGTCTTGCCAGTCCTGAGTTGAGAGAGCTCAGCCTCCAGTCTGGCTAAATAGCTGCATCTCTCACAAGTGTTAGTGTTACATGGGAGGAGGAGATGGTTGTCCGTGTACATGAGGCAATTGTAACATTGTCTCAGAATTCCCAGATTCACCAAATGGGCAGGAGAGGACGCCAGCATCTGACCCTTCGACATGCTAGAAAGAATTATGAGTTGGTATGAGACAGAAAAGTAGTGGGCTTAGCAGGGAAGTGGGCACTCCTGGGGGGTTTTGCTAGTGAGAGATTTGTATAATATAGGAGTGCTTGACCTGCAAAGAGAATGCTTATAAGACAAGGGACATGCTTATAAGACAAGTGATGAGCTTTTTGAGAAGAAAAAGCTATTTGGAACAAGTGCTGCACTTTTTAGTGTAGGTGTAAACTATTTAGGTTCCTAACAGAGCAGTTCTAAGGGAAAAATTGAAGAACAGACTTTCTGGAGCCAGAAAGAGTTTAACCTTGTTTAACCGGCGCTGCCCGATGCTGCTCTAGTGGCAACTCTGCGCTAATCGCTTAAAGCACGTTAAAGCGTGCTTGATAGCAGGGGCTGGAAAGAAGCAGGAATAGACCCAAAAGGGAAAATAAAACTACAGTTTCAAGTCAGTAACCACCTCTACGGGGCAGGGAAGCTGCTCAATGTTAGTCACTGCCACTGATGAACAGAGAGACCCTCCTTCAGCCCAAGCAAAAATGGCCTCACAGAAACTTTCAAACAGTTCAGGAACTGCAAGCCTGTAACTGAACTTTAACTCTCAGAAAAGTGGGAAAAAGCAAGATTTTTTTTTTGTTGTTTTTTTTATTTACAGAGATAGCAGAGGTTCACAAGTAATATCAAGTTATAACAGTGCAGTAAATGACCCCACACAAG